>NW_024376319.1:0-88783 GCF_016808335.1 Panicum virgatum
CTTTTGCACTAGTTCGGCCCGTTTTGCCCCAAGTTCCGTAAGGCAACCAAAGGGTCCCAAATGCACCCAAATAGTAAGGAACGCACTAAAATATCAGTTTAGTGTCCTATAAGGTGGATGTTGTGCGTTCGTTGCGAAAAATTCCGACGCGACTTCGTGGCACGAACTTTTGCACTAGTTCGACCCGCTTTGCACCGAGTTTCGTAAGGCAACCAAACGGTCCCAAATGCACCAAAATAGTATGAAACGCACCAAAATGTCAGTTTAGGGTCCTATAAGGTGGATCGTGTGCGTTCGTTGTGCAAAACTCCGATTGCAACTTCGTGCCACGAACTTTTGCACTAGTTCGGCCCGTTTTGCACCAAGTTCCGTAAGGCAAACCAAACGGTCCCAATGCACCCAAATAGTACAGAACGCACTAAAACATCAGTTTAGGGTCCTATATGGTGGATCATGTGCATTTGTTGCAAAAAAATTCCGACGCGACTTCGTGGCACGAACTTTTGCACTAGTTCGGCCCGTTTTGCACCAAGTTACGTAAGGCAACCAAATGGTCTCAAATGCAACCGAATAGTACGGAACGCACTAAAATATCAGTTTAGTGTCCTATAAGGTGGATGTTGTGCGTTCGTTGCGAAAAATTCCGACGCGACTTCGTGGCACGAACTTTTGCACTAGTGTGGCCTGTTTTGTACCGAGTTCCGTAAGGCAACCGAACGGTCCCAAATGCACCCAAATAGTACGAAATGCAACAAAATGTTATTTTAGGGTCTAATGGGGGGATCGGGTGTGTTCGTTGCGAAAATTCCGACGCGACTTTGTGGCACGAACTTTTGCACTAGTTCAGACTGTTTTGCACCGAGTTTCATAAGGCAACCAAACGGTCCCTAATGCACCCAAAATAGTAAGAAATACACAAAAACGTCAGTTTAGGGTCCAATGGGGTGGATCGGGTGCCTTCGTCGCGAAAAATTCCAATGCGACTTCGAGGCACGAACTTTTGCACTAGTTCGGCCCGTTTTGCACCAAGTTCCGTAAGGCAACCAAACGGTTTCAAATGCACCCAAATAGTACGGAACGCACTAAAACATCAGTTTAGGGTCCTATAAGGTGGATCGTGTGCGTTCGTTGTGAAAAATTCTGACGCGACTTCGTGGCACGAACTTTTGCACTAGTTCGGCCCGTTTTGCACCGAGTTCCGTAAGGCAACCGAACGGTCCCAAATGCACCCAAATAGTACGAAACACACCAAAATGTTATTTTAGGGTCTAATGGGGGGATCGGGTGTGTTCGTTGCGAAAAATTCCGACGCGACTTCGTGGCACGAACTTTTGCACTAGTTCGGCCCGTTTTGCCCCAAGTTCCGTAAGGCAACCAAAGGGTCCCAAATGCACCCAAATAGTAAGGAACGCACTAAAATATCAGTTTAGTGTCCTATAAGGTGGATGTTGTGCGTTCGTTGCGAAAAATTCCGACGCGACTTCGTGGCACGAACTTTTGCACTAGTTCGACCCGCTTTGCACCGAGTTTCGTAAGGCAACCAAACGGTCCCAAATGCACCCAAATAGTATGAAACGCACCAAAATGTCAGTTTAGGGTCCAATGGGATGGATCGGGTGCATTCGTTCTGAAAAATTCTGACGTGCCTTCGTGGCACAAACTTTTGCACTAATTCGACCCGCTTTGCACCGAGTTTCGTAACGCAACCAAACGGTCCCAAATGCACCTAAATAGTATGAAACACACCAAAATGTCAGTTTAGGTTCCAATAGGGTTGATCGGGTGCATTCGTAATGAAAAATTCTGATGTGACTTCGTGGCACAAACTTTTGCACTAGTTCGGCCCGCTTTGCACCGAGTTTCGTAAGGCAACCGAACGGTCCCTAATGCACCCAAATAGTACGAAATGCACCAAAATTTTATTTTAGGGTCTAATGGGGGGATCGGGTGTGTTCGTTGCGAAAAATTCCGACGCGACTTCGTGGCACGAACTTTTGCACTAGTTCGGCCTGCTTTGCACCGAGTTTCGTAAGGCAACCAAACGGTCCCAAATACACCCAAATAGTACGAAACGCACCAAAACGTCAGTTTAGAGTCCAATGGCGTGGATCAGGTGCCTTCATCGCAAAAAATTCCGATGCGACTTCGTGGCACGAACTTTTGCACTAGTTCGGCCCGTTTTGCACCAAGTTCCGTAAGGCAACCAAATGGTCCCAAATGCACCCAAATAGTAAGGAACGCACTAAAATATCAGCTTAGTGTCCTATAATGTGGATCTTGTGCGTTCGTTGCGAAAAATTCCGATGCGACTTCGTGGCACGAACTTTTGCACTAGTTCGGCCTATTTTGTACCGAGTTCCGTAAGGCAACCGAACGGTCCCAAATGCACAGAAATAGTACAAAATGCACCAAAACTTCAGTTTAGGGACCAATGGGGTGGATCGGGTGGGTTCGTTGTGAAAAATTTCGACGCGACTTCGTGGCACGAACTTTTACACTAGTTCGACCCGCTTTGCACCGAGTTTCGTAACGCAACCAAACGGTCCCAAATGCACCTAAATAGTATGAAACGCACCAAAACATCAGTTTAGGGTCCAATGGGGTGGATCGGGTGCATTCGTTCTGAAAACTTCTGACGTGACTTCGTGGCACAAACTTTTGCACTAATTCGGCCCGCTTTGCACCGAGTTTCGTAAGGCAACCAAACGGTCCCAAATACACCCAAATGTTATGAAACGCACCAAAATGTCAGTTTAGGTTCCAATGGAGTGGATCGGGTGCATTCATTCTGAAAAATTCTGACGTGACTTCGTGGCACAAACTTTTGCACTAGTTCGGCCCGCTTTGCAACCGAGTTTCGTAAGGCAACCAAACGGTCCCAAATGCACCCAAATAGTACAAAACGCACCAAAACGTAAGTTTAGGGTCCAATTGGGTGGATCGGGTGCCTTCATCGCAAAAAATTCCGATGCGACTTCGTGGCACGAACTTTTGCACTAGTTCGGCCCGTTTTGCCCCAAGTTCCGTAAGGCAACCAAAGGGTCCCAAATGCACCCAAATAGTAAGGAACGCACTAAAATATCAGTTTAGTGTCCTATAAGGTGGATGTTGTGCGTTCGTTGCGAAAATTTCCGACGCGACTTCGTGGCACGAACTTTTGCACTAGTTCGGCCCGTTTTGCACCGAGTTCCGTAAGGCAACCGAACGGTCCCAAATGCACCCAAATAGTACGAAACGCACCAAAATGTTATTTTAGGGTCTAATGGGGGAATCGGGTGTGTTCGTTGCGAAAAATTCCGACGCGACTTCGTGGCACGAACTTTTGCACTAGTTCGGCCCGTTTTGCCCCAAGTTCCGTAAGGCAACCAAAGGGTCCCAAATGCACCCAAATAGTAAGGAACGCACTAAAACATCAGTTTAGGGTCCTATAAGGTGGATCGTGTGCGTTCGTTGTGTAAAATTCTGACGCGACTTCGTGGCACGAACTTTTGCACTAGTTCGGCCCGTTTTGCACCGAGTTCCGTAAGGCAACCGAACGGTCCCAAATGCACCCAAATAGTACGAAACGCACCAAAATGTTATTTTAGGGTCTAATGGGGGGATCGGGTGTGTTCGTTGCGAAAAATTCCGATGCGACTTCGTGGCACGAACTTTTGCACTAGTTCGGCCCGTTTTGCCCCAAGTTCCGTAAGGCAACCAAAGGGTCCCAAATGCACCCAAATAGTAAGGAACGCACTAAAATATCAGTTTAGTGTCCTATAAGGTGGATGTTGTGCGTTCATTGCGAAAAATTCCGACGCGACTTCGTGGCACGAACTTTTGCACTAGTTCGGCCTGTTTTGTACCGAGTTCCGTAAGGCAACCGAACGGTCCCAAATGCACCCAAATAGTACGAAATGCACCAAAACTTCAGTTTAGGGTCCAATGGGGTGGATCGGGTGTGTTCGTTGTGAAAAATTTTGACGCAACTTCGTGGCACGAACTTTTGCACTAGTTCGACCCGCTTTGCACCGAGTTTCGTAAGGCAACCAAACGGTCCCAAATGCACCCAAATAGTATGAAACGCACCAAAACGTCAGTTTAGGGTCCAATGGGATGGATCGGGTGCATTCGTTCTGAAAAATTCTGACGTGACTTCGTGGCACAAACTTTTGCATTAATTCGGCCCGCTTTGCACCGAGTTTCGTAACGCAACCAAACGGTCCCAAATGCACCTAAATAGTATGAAACACACCAAAATGTCAGTTTAGGTTCCAATAGGGTTGATCGGGTGCATTCGTAATGAAAAATGCTGACGTGACTTCGTGGCACAAACTTTTGCACTAGTTCGGCCCGCTTTGCACCGAGTTTCGTAAGGCAACCAAACGGTCCCAAATGCACCCAAATAGTACGAAACGCACCAAAACATCAGTTTAGGGTCCAATGGGGCGGATCGGATGCATTCGTTGCGAAAAATTCCGACGCGACTTCGTGGCACGAACTTTTGCACTAGTTTGGCCCATTTTGCACCGAGTTCCGTAAGGCAACCGAACGGTCCCAAATACACTGAAATAGTACGAAATACACCAAAATGTCAGTTTAGGGTCCAATGGGGTGGATCGGGTGCGTTCGTTGCGGAAAATTCCTACGCGACTTTGTGGCACGAACTTTTGCACTAGTTCGGCCCGCTTTGCACCGAGTTTCGTAATGCAACCAAACGGTCCCAAATGCACCAAAATAGTATGAAACGCACCAAAATGTCAGTTTAGGGTCCTATAAGGTGGATCGTGTACGTTCGTTGTGCAAAACTCCGATGCAACTTCGTGCCACGAACTTTTGCACTAGTTCGGCCCGTTTTGCACTAAGTTCCGTAAGGCAACCAAACGGTCTCAAATGCACCCAAATAGTACAGAACGCACTAAAACATCAGTTTAGGGTCCTATAAGGTGGATCGTGTGCGTTCGTTGTGAAAAATTCCGACCCGACTTCGTGGCACGAACTTTTGCACTAGTTCGGCCCGTTTTGCACCAAGTTCCGTAAGTCAACCAAACGGTCTCAAATGCACCCAAATAGTACGGAACACACTAAAACATTAGTTTGGGGTCCTATAAGGTGGATCGTGTGCGTTCGTTGCGAAAATTTCCGACGCGACTTCGTGGCACGAACTTTTGCACTAGTTCGGCCCGTTTTGCACCGAGTTTCATAAGGCAACCAAACGGCCCCAAATGCACCCAAATAGTAAGAAATACACAAAAACGTCAGTTTAGGGTCCAATGGGGTGGATCGGGTGCCTTCGTCGTGAAAAATTCCAATGCGACTTCGTGGCACAAACTTTTGCACTAGTTCGGCCCGTTTTGCACCAAGTTCCGTAAGGCAACCAAACGGTCTCAAATGCACCCAAATAGTACGGAACGCACTAAAACATCAGTTTAGGGTCCTATAAGGTGGATCGTGTGCGTTCGTTGTGAAAAATTCTGACGCGACTTCGTGGCACGAACTTTTGCACTAGTTCGGCCCGTTTTGCACCGAGTTCCGTAAGGCAACCGAACGGTCCCAAATGCACCCAAATAGTACGAAACGCACCAAAATGTTATTTTGGGGTCTAATGGGGGGATCGGGTGTGTTCGTTGCGAAAAATTCCGACGCGACTTCGTGGCACGAACTTTTGCACTAGTTCGGCCTGTTTTGCCCCAAGTTCCGTAAGGCAACCAAAGGGTCCCAAATGCACCCAAATAGTAAGGAACGCACTAAAATATCAGTTTAGTGTCCTATAAGGTGGATGTTGTGCGTTCGTTGCGAAAAATTCCGACGCGACTTCGTGGCACGAACTTTTGCACTAGTTCGGCATGTTTTGTACCGAGTTCCGTAAGGCAACCGAACGGTCCCAAATGCACCCAAATAGTACGAAATGCACCAACACTTCAGTTTAGGGTCCAATGGGGTGGATCGGGTGTGTTCGTTGTGAAAAATTTTGACGCGACTTCGTGGCACGAACTTTTGCACTAGTTCGACCCGCTTTGCACAGAGTTTCGTAAGGCAACCAAACGGTCCCTAATGCACCCAAATAGTATGAAACGCACCAAAACGTCAGTTTAGGGTCCAATGGGATGGATCGGGTGCATTCGTTCTGTAAAATTCTGACGTGACTTCGTGGCACAAACTTTTGCACTAATTCGGCCCGCTTTGCACCGAGTTTCGTAAGGCAACCAAACGGTCCCAAATGCACCCAAATAGTACGAAACGCACCAAAACATCAGTTTAGGGTCCAATGGGGCGGATCGGATGCATTCGTTGCGAAAAATTCCGACGCGACTTCGTGGCACGAACTTTTGCACTAGTTTCGCCCATTTTGCACCGAGTTCCGTAAGGCAACCGAACGGTCCCAAATACACCGAAATAGTACGAAATACACCAAAATGTCAGTTTAGGGTCCAATGGGGTGGATCGGGTGCGTTCGTTGCGGAAAATTCCTACGTGACTTTGTGGCACGAACTTTTGCACTAGTTCGGCCCGCTTTGCACCGAGTTTCGTAATGCAACCAAACGGTCCCAAATGCACCAAAATAGTATGAAACACACCAAAATGTCAGTTTAGGGTCCTATAAGGTGGATCGTGTGCGTTCGTTGTGCAAAACTCCGATGCAACTTCGTGCCACGAACTTTTGCAGTAGTTCGGCCCGTTTTGCACCAAGTTCCGTAAGGCAACCAAACGGTCTCAAATGCACCCAAATAGTACAGAACGCACTAAAACATCAGTTTAGGGTCCTATAAGGTGGATCACGTGCATTTGTTGCAAAAAATTCCGACGCGACTTCGTGGCACGAACTTTTGCACTAGTTCGGCCCGCTTTGCACCGAGTTTCGTAAGGCAACCAAACGGTCCCAAATGCACCAAAATAGTAAGGCACGCACTAAAATATCAGTTTAGTGTCCTATAAGGTGGATGTTGTGCGTTCGTTGCGAAAAATTCCGACGCGACTTCGAGGCACGAACTTTTGCACTAGTTCGGCCTGTTTTGTACCGAGTTCCGTAAGGCAACCGAACGGTCCCAAATGCACCCAAATAGTACGAAATGCACCAAAACTTCAGTTTAGGGTCCAATGGGGTGGATCGGGTGTGTTCGTTGTGAAAAATTTTGACGCGACTTCGTGGCACGAACTTTTGCACTAGTTCGACCCGCTTTGCACCGAGTTTCGTAAGGCAACCAAACGGTCCCAAATGCACCCAAATAGTATGAAACGCACCAAAACGTCAGTTTAGGGTCCAATGGGATGGATCGGGTGCATTCGTTGCGAAAAATTCCGACGCGACTTCGTGGCACAAACTTTTGCACTAGTTCGGCCCATTTTGCACCGAGTTCCGTAAGGCAACCGAACGGTCCCAAATACACCCAAATAGTACGAAATACACCAAAGTGTCAGTTTAGGGTCCAATGGGGTGGATCGGGTGCGTTCGTTGCGGTAAATTCCTACGCGACTTTGTGGCACGAACTTTTGCATTAGTTCGGCCCGCTTTGCACCGAGTTTCGTAAGGCAACCAAACGGTCCCAAATGCGCCAAAATAGTATGAAACGCACCAAAATGTTAGTTTAGGGTCCTATAATGTGGATCGTGTGCGTTCGTTGTGCAAAATTCCGATGCGACTTCGTGGCACGAACTTTTGCACTAGTTCGGCCCGTTTTACACCAAGTTCTGTAAGGCAACCAAACGGTCTCAAATGCACCCAAATAGTATGGAACACACTAAAACATCAGTTTAGGGTCCTATAAGGAGGATCGTGTGCGTTTGTTGTGAAAAATTCAGACGCGACTTCGTGGCACGAACTTTTGCACTAGATCGGCCCGTTTTGCACCGAGTTTCGTATGGCAACGAAACGGTCCCTAATGCACCCAAATAGTAAGAAATGCACCAAAACGTTAGTTTAGGGTCCAATGGGGTGGATCGGGTGCCTCGTCGCGAAAAATTCCAATGCGATTTCGTGGCACGAACTTTTGCACTAGCTCGGCCCGTTTTGCACCAAGTTCCGTAAGGCAACCAAACGGTCTCAAATGCACCCAAATAGTACGGAACGCACTAAAACATCAGTTTAGGGTCCTATAAGGTGGATCACGTGCATTTGTTGCAAAAAATTCCGACGCGACTTCGTAGCACGAAATTTTGCACTAGTTCGGCCCGTTTTGCACCAAGTTCCGTAAGGCAACCAAACGGTCTCAAATGCACCCAAATAGTACGGAACACACTAAAACATCAGTTTTGGGTCCTATAAGGTGGATCGTGTGCGTTCGTTGCGAAAAATTCCGACGCGACTTCGTGGCACGAACTTTTGCACTAGTTCGGCCCGTTTTGCACCGAGTTTCATAAGGTACCCAAACGGTCCCTAATGCATCCAAATAGTAAGAAATACCCCAAAACATCAGTTTAGGGTCCAATACGGATCGGGTGCCTTCGTCGTGAAAAATTCTGAAGCGACTTTGTGGCACGAACTTTTGCACTAGTTCGGCCCGTTTTGCACCAAGTTCCGTAAGGCAACCAAACGGTCTCAAATGCATCCAAATAATACGGCACGCACTAAAACATCATTTTAGGGTCCTATAAGGTGGATCGTGTGCGTTCGTTGTGAAAAATTCTGACACGACTTCGTGGCACGAACTTTTGCACTAGTTCGGCCCGTTTTGCACCGAGTTCCGTAAGGCAACCGAACGGTCCCAAATGCACCCAAATAGTACGTAACGCACCAAAACGTTTGTTTAGGGTCTAATGGGGGATCGGGTATGTTCGTTGCGAAAAATTCCGACGCGACTTCGTGGCACGAACTTTTGCACTAGTTCGGCCCGCTTTGCACCGAGTTTCGTAAGGCAACCAAACGGTCCCAAATGCACCCAAATAGTACGAAACGCACCAAAACGTCAGTTTAGGGTCCAATGGTATGGATCGGGTGCCTTCATCGCGAAAAATTCTGATGCGACTTCGTGGCACGAACTTTTGCACTAGTTCGGCGCGTTTTGCCCCAAGTTCCGTAAGGAAACCAAACGGCCCAAATGCACCCAAATAGTAAGGAACACACTAAAATATCAGTTTAGGGTCCTATAAGGAGGATCGTGTGCGCTTGTTGTGAAAAATTCAGACGCGGCTTTGTGGCACGAACTTTTGCACTAGATTGGCCCGTTTTGCACCGAGTTTCGTAAGGCAACGAAACGGTCCCTAATGCACCCAAATATAAAGAAATGCACCAAAACGTCAGTTTAGGGTCCAATGGGGTGGATCGATTGCCTCGTATAGAAAAATTCCGATGCGACTTCGTGGCACGAACTTTTGCACTAGTTCGGCCTGTTTTGCACCAAGTTCCGTAAGGCAACCAAACGGTCTCAAATGCACCCAAATAGTACAGAACGCACTAAAACATCAGTTTAGGGTCCTATAAGGTGAATCGCGTGCATTTGTTGCAAAAAATTCCGATGCGACTTCGTGGCACGAACTTTTGCACTAGTTCGGCCCGTTTTGCACCAAGTTCCGTAAGGCAACCAAACGGTCTCAAATGCACCCAAATAGTACGGAACATACTAAAACATCAGTTTGGGGTCCTATAAGGTGGATCGTGTGCGTTTGTTGCGAAAAATTCCGATGCGACTTCGTGGCACGAACCTTTGCACTAGTTCGGCCTGTTTTGCACCTAGTTTCATAAGGCAACCAAACGGTCCCTAATGCACCCAAATAGTAAGAAATACACCAAAACATCAGTTTAGGGTCCAATGGGGTGGATCGGGTGCCTTCGTCGCGAAAAATTCCGATGCGACTTCGTGGCACGAACTTTTGCACTAGTTCGGCCCGTTTTGCCCCAAGTTCCGTAAGGCAACCAAAGGGTCCCAAATGCACCCAAATAGTAAGGAACGCACTAAAATATCAGTTTAGTGTCCTATAAGGTGGATGTTGTGCGTTCGTTGCGAAAAATTCCGACGCGACTTCGTGGCACGAACTTTTGCACTAGTTCGACCCGCTTTGCACCGAGTTCCGTAAGGCAACCGAACGGTCCCAAATGCACCCAAATAGTATGAAACGCACCAAAATGTCAGTTTAGGGTCCAATGGGATGGATCGGGTGCATTCGTTCTGAAAAACTCTGACGTGACTTCGTGGCACAAACTTTTGCACTAATTCGACCCGCTTTGCACCGAGTTTCGTAACGCAACCAAACGGTCCCAAATGCACCTAAATAGTATGAAACACACCAAAATGTCAGTTTAGGTTCCAATAGGGTTGATCGGGTGCATTCGTAATGAAAAATTCTGATGTGACTTCGTGGCACAAACTTTTGCACTAGTTCGGCCCGCTTTGCACCGAGTTTCGTAAGGCAACCGAACGGTCCCTAATGCACCCAAATAGTACGAAATGCACCAAAATTTTATTTTAGGGTCTAATGGGGGGATCGGGTGTGTTCGTTGCAAAAAATTCCGACGCGACTTCGTGGCACGAACTTTTGCACTAGTTCGGCCTGCTTTGCACCGAGTTTCGTAAGGCAACCAAACGGTCCCGAATACACCCAAATAGTACGAAACGCACCAAAACGTCAGTTTAGAGTCCAATGGCGTGGATCAGGTGCCTTCATCGCAAAAAAATTCCGATGCGACTTCGTGGCACGAACTTTTGCACTAGTTCGGCCCGCTTTGCACCGAGTTTCGTAAGGCAACCAAACGGTCCCAAATGCACCAAAATAGTAAGGCACGCACTAAAATATCAGTTTAGTGTCCTATAAGGTGGATGTTGTGCATTCGTTGCGAAAAATTCCGACGCGACTTCGAGGCACGAACTTTTGCACTAGTTCGGCCTGTTTTGTACCGAGTTCCGTAAGGCAACCGAACGGTCCCAAATGCACCCAAATAGTACGAAATGCACCAAAACTTCAGTTTAGGGTCCAATGGGGTGGATCGGGTGTGTTCGTTGTGAAAAATTTTGACGCGACTTCGTGGCACGAACTTTTGCACTAGTTCGACCCGCTTTGCACCGAGTTTCGTAAGGCAACCAAACGGTCCCAAATGCACCCAAATAGTATGAAACGCACCAAAACGTCAGTTTAGGGTCCAATGGGATGGATCGGGTGCATTCGTTGCGAAAAATTCCGACGCGACTTCGTGGCACAAACTTTTGCACTAGTTCGGCCCATTTTGCACCGAGTTCCGTAAGGCAACCGAACGGTCCCAAATACACCCAAATAGTACGAAATACACCAAAGTGTCAGTTTAGGGTCCAATGGGGTGGATCGGGTGCGTTCGTTGCGGTAAATTCCTACGCGACTTTGTGGCACGAACTTTTGCATTAGTTCGGCCCGCTTTGCACCGAGTTTCGTAAGGCAACCAAACGGTCCCAAATGCGCCAAAATAGTATGAAACGCACCAAAATGTTAGTTTAGGGTCCTATAATGTGGATCGTGTGCGTTCGTTGTGCAAAATTCCGATGCGACTTCGTGGCACGAACTTTTGCACTAGTTCGGCCCGTTTTACACCAAGTTCTGTAAGGCAACCAAACGGTCTCAAATGCACCCAAATAGTATGGAACACACTAAAACATCAGTTTAGGGTCCTATAAGGAGGATCGTGTGCGTTTGTTGTGAAAAATTCAGACGCGACATCGTGGCACGAACTTTTGCACTAGATCGGCCCGTTTTGCACCGAGTTTCGTATGGCAACGAAACGGTCCCTAATGCACCCAAATAGTAAGAAATGCACCAAAACGTTAGTTTAGGGTCCAATGGGGTGGATCGGGTGCCTCGTCGCGAAAAATTCCAATGCGATTTCGTGGCACGAACTTTTGCACTAGCTCGGCCCGTTTTGCACCAAGTTCCGTAAGGCAACCAAACGGTCTCAAATGCACCCAAATAGTACGGAACGCACTAAAACATCAGTTTAGGGTCCTATAAGGTGGATCACGTGCATTTGTTGCAAAAAATTCCGACGCGACTTCGTAGCACGAAATTTTGCACTAGTTCGGCCCGTTTTGCACCAAGTTCCGTAAGGCAACCAAACGGTCTCAAATGCACCCAAATAGTACGGAACACACTAAAACATCAGTTTTGGGTCCTATAAGGTGGATCGTGTGCGTTCGTTGCGAAAAATTCTGACGCGACTTCGTGGCACGAACTTTTGCACTAGTTCGGCCCGTTTTGCACCGAGTTTCATAAGGTACCCAAACGGTCCCTAATGCATCCAAATAGTAAGAAATACCCCAAAACATCAGTTTAGGGTCCAATACGGATCGGGTGCCTTCGTCGTGAAAAATTCTGAAGCGACTTTGTGGCACGAACTTTTGCACTAGTTCGGCCCGTTTTGCACCAAGTTCCGTAAGGCAACCAAACGGTCTCAAATGCATCCAAATAATACGGCACGCACTAAAACATCATTTTAGGGTCCTATAAGGTGGATCGTGTGCGTTCGTTGTGAAAAATTCTGACACGACTTCGTGGCACGAACTTTTGCACTAGTTCGGCCCGTTTTGCACCGAGTTCCGTAAGGCAACCGAACGGTCCCAAATGCACCCAAATAGTACGTAACACACCAAAACGTTTGTTTAGGGTCTAATGGGGGGATCGGGTATGTTCGTTGCGAAAAATTCCGACGCGACTTCGTGGCACGAACTTTTGCACTAGTTCGGCCCGCTTTGCACCGAGTTTCGTAAGGCAACCAAACGGTCCCAAATGCACCCAAATAGTACGAAACGCACCAAAACGTCAGTTTAGGGTCCAATGGTATGGATCGGGTGCCTTCATCGCGAAAAATTCTGATGCGACTTCGTGGCACGAACTTTTGCACTAGTTCGGCGCGTTTTGCCCCAAGTTCCGTAAGGAAACCAAACGGCCCAAATGCACCCAAATAGTAAGGAACACACTAAAATATCAGTTTAGGGTCCTATAAGGAGGATCGTGTGCGCTTGTTGTGAAAAATTCAGACGCGGCTTTGTGGCACGAACTTTTGCACTAGATTGGCCCGTTTTGCACCGAGTTTCGTAAGGCAACGAAACGGTCCCTAATGCACCCAAATATAAAGAAATGCACCAAAACGTCAGTTTAGGGTCCAATGGGGTGGATCGATTGCCTCGTATAGAAAAATTCCGATGCGACTTCGTGGCACGAACTTTTGCACTAGTTCGGCCTGTTTTGCACCAAGTTCCGTAAGGCAACCAAACGGTCTCAAATGCACCCAAATAGTACAGAACGCACTAAAACATCAGTTTAGGGTCCTATAAGGTGAATCGCGTGCATTTGTTGCAAAAAATTCCGATGCGACTTCGTGGCACGAACTTTTGCACTAGTTCGGCCCGTTTTGCACCAAGTTCCGTAAGGCAACCAAACGGTCTCAAATGCACCCAAATAGTACGGAACATACTAAAACATCAGTTTGGGGTCCTATAAGGTGGATCGTGTGCGTTTGTTGCGAAAAATTCCGATGCGACTTCGTGGCACGAACCTTTGCACTAGTTCGGCCTGTTTTGCACCTAGTTTCATAAGGCAACCAAACGGTCCCTAATGCACCCAAATAGTAAGAAATACACCAAAACATCAGTTTAGGGTCCAATGGGGTGGATCGGGTGCCTTCGTTGCGAAAAATTCCGATGCGACTTCGTGGCACGAACTTTTGCACTAGTTCGGCCCGTTTTGCCCCAAGTTCCGTAAGGCAACCAAAGGGTCCCAAATGCACCCAAATAGTAAGGAACGCACTAAAATATCAGTTTAGTGTCCTATAAGGTGGATGTTGTGCGTTCGTTGCGAAAAATTCCGACGCGACTTCGTGGCACGAACTTTTGCACTAGTTCGACCCGCTTTGCACCGAGTTCCGTAAGGCAACCGAACGGTCCCAAATGCACCCAAATAGTATGAAACGCACCAAAATGTCAGTTTAGGGTCCAATGGGATGGATCGGGTGCATTCGTTCTGAAAAATTCTGACGTGACTTCGTGGCACAAACTTTTGCACTAATTCGACCCGCTTTGCACCGAGTTTCGTAACGCAACCAAACGGTCCCAAATGCACCTAAATAGTATGAAACACACCAAAATGTCAGTTTAGGTTCCAATAGGGTTGATCGGGTGCATTCGTAATGAAAAATTCTGATGTGACTTCGTGGCACAAACTTTTGCACTAGTTCGGCCCGCTTTGCACCGAGTTTCGTAAGGCAACCGAACGGTCCCTAATGAACCCAAATAGTACGAAATGCACCAAAATTTTATTTTAGGGTCTAATGGGGGGATCGGGTGTGTTCGTTGCGAAAAATTCCGACGCGACTTCGTGGCACGAACTTTTGCACTAGTTCGGCCTGCTTTGCACCGAGTTTCGTAAGGCAACCAAACGGTTCCGAATACACCCAAATAGTACGAAACGCACCAAAACGTCAGTTTAGAGTCCAATGGCGTGGATCAGGTGCCTTCATCGCAAAAAATTCCGATGCGACTTCGTGGCACGAACTTTTGCACTAGCTCGGCCCGTTTTGCACCAAGTTCCGTAAGGCAACCAAACGGTCTCAAATGCACCCAAATAGTACGGAACGCACTAAAACATCAGTTTAGGGTCCTATAAGGTGGATCACGTGCATTTGTTGCAAAAAATTCCGACGCGACTTCGTAGCACGAAATTTTGCACTAGTTCGGCCCGTTTTGCACCAAGTTCCGTAAGGCAACCAAACGGTCTCAAATGCACCCAAATAGTACGGAACACACTAAAACATCAGTTTTGGGTCCTATAAGGTGGATCGTGTGCGTTCGTTGCGAAAAATTCCGACGCGACTTCGTGGCACGAACTTTTGCACTAGTTCGGCCCATTTTGCACCGAGTTTCATAAGGTACCCAAACGGTCCCTAATGCATCCAAATAGTAAGAAATACCCCAAAACATCAGTTTAGGGTCCAATACGGATCGGGTGCCTTCGTCGTGAAAAATTCTGAAGCGACTTTGTGGCACGAACTTTTGCACTAGTTCGGCCCGTTTTGCACCAAGTTCCGTAAGGCAACCAAACGGTCTCAAATGCATCCAAATAATACGGCACGCACTAAAACATCATTTTAGGGTCCTATAAGGTGGATCGTGTGCGTTCGTTGTGAAAAATTCTGACACGACTTCGTGGCACGAACTTTTGCACTAGTTCGGCCCGTTTTGCACCGAGTTCCGTAAGGCAACCGAACGGTCCCAAATGCACCCAAATAGTACGTAACGCACCAAAACGTTTGTTTAGGGTCTAATGGGGGGATCGGGTATGTTCGTTGCGAAAAATTCCGACGCGACTTCGTGGCACGAACTTTTGCACTAGTTCGGCCCGCTTTGCACCGAGTTTCGTAAGGCAACCAAACGGTCCCAAATGCACCCAAATAGTACGAAACGCACCAAAACGTCAGTTTAGGGTCCAATGGTATGGTTCGGGTGCCTTCATCGCGAAAAATTCTGATGCGACTTCGTGGCACGAACTTTTGCACTAGTTCGGCGCGTTTTGCCCCAAGTTCCGTAAGGAAACCAAACGGCCCAAATGCACCCAAATAGTAAGGAACACACTAAAATATCAGTTTAGGGTCCTATAAGGAGGATCGTGTGCGCTTGTTGTGAAAAATTCAGACGCGGCTTTGTGGCACGAACTTTTGCACTAGATTGGCCCGTTTTGCACCGAGTTTCGTAAGGCAACGAAACGGTCCCTAATGCACCCAAATATAAAGAAATGCACCAAAACGTCAGTTTAGGGTCCAATGGGGTGGATCGATTGCCTCGTATAGAAAAATTCCGATGCGACTTCGTGGCACGAACTTTTGCACTAGTTCGGCCTGTTTTGCACCAAGTTCCGTAAGGCAACCAAACGGTCTCAAATGCACCCAAATAGTACAGAACGCACTAAAACATCAGTTTAGGGTCCTATAAGGTGAATCGCGTGCATTTGTTGCAAAAAATTCCGATGCGACTTCGTGGCACGAACTTTTGCACTAGTTCGGCCCGTTTTGCACCAAGTTCCGTAAGGCAACCAAACGGTCTCAAATGCACCCAAATAGTACGGAACATACTAAAACATCAGTTTGGGGTCCTATAAGGTGGATCGTGTGCGTTTGTTGCGAAAAATTCCGATGCGACTTCGTGGCACGAACCTTTGCACTAGTTCGGCCTGTTTTGCACCTAGTTTCATAAGGCAACCAAACGGTCCCTAATGCACCCAAATAGTAAGAAATACACCAAAACATCAGTTTAGGGTCCAATGGGGTGGATCGGGTGCCTTCGTCGCGAAAAATTCCGATGCGACTTCGTGGCACGAACTTTTGCACTAGTTCGGCCCGTTTTGCCCCAAGTTCCGTAAGGCAACCAAAGGGTCCCAAATGCACCCAAATAGTAAGGAACGCACTAAAATATCAGTTTAGTGTCCTATAAGGTGGATGTTGTGCGTTCGTTGCGAAAAATTCCGACGCGACTTCGTGGCACGAACTTTTGCACTAGTTCGACCCGCTTTGCACCGAGTTCCGTAAGGCAACCGAACGGTCCCAAATGCACCCAAATAGTATGAAACGCACCAAAATGTCAGTTTAGGGTCCAATGGGATGGATCGGGTGCATTCGTTCTGAAAAATTCTGACGTGACTTCGTGGCACAAACTTTTGCACTAATTCGACCCGCTTTGCACCGAGTTTCATAACGCAACCAAACGGTCCCAAATGCACCTAAATAGTATGAAACACACCAAAATGTCAGTTTAGGTTCCAATAGGGTTGATCGGGTGCATTCGTAATGAAAAATTCTGATGTGACTTCGTGGCACAAACTTTTGCACTAGTTCGGCCCGCTTTGCACCGAGTTTCGTAAGGCAACCGAACGGTCCCTAATGCACCCAAATAGTACGAAATGCACCAAAATTTTATTTTAGGGTCTAATGGGGGGATCGGGTGTGTTCGTTGCGAAAAATTCCGACGCGACTTCGTGGCACGAACTTTTGCACTAGTTCGGCCTGCTTTGCACCGAGTTTCGTAAGGCAACCAAACGGTCCCGAATACACCCAAATAGTACGAAACGCACCAAAACGTCAGTTTAGAGTCCAATGGCGTGGATCAGGTGCCTTCATCGCAAAAAATTCCGATGCGACTTCGTGGCACGAACTTTTGCACTAGTTCGGCCCGCTTTGCACCGAGTTTCGTAAGGCAACCAAACGGTCCCAAATGCACCAAAATAGTAAGGCACGCACTAAAATATCAGTTTAGTGTCCTATAAGGTGGATGTTGTGCATTCGTTGCGAAAAATTCCGACGCGACTTCGAGGCACGAAATTTTGCACTAGTTCGGCCTGTTTTGTACCGAGTTCCGTAAGGCAACCGAACGGTCCCAAATGCACCCAAATAGTACGAAATGCACCAAAACTTCAGTTTAGGGTCCAATGGGGTGGATCGGGTGTGTTCGTTGTGAAAAATTTTGACGCGACTTCGTGGCACGAACTTTTGCACTAGTTCGACCCGCTTTGCACCGAGTTTCGTAAGGCAACCAAACGGTCCCAAATGCACCCAAATAGTATGAAACGCACCAAAACGTCAGTTTAGGGTCCAATGGGATGGATCGGGTGCATTCGTTGCGAAAAATTCCGACGCGACTTCGTGGCACAAACTTTTGCACTAGTTCGGCCCATTTTGCACCGAGTTCCGTAAGGCAACCGAACGGTCCCAAATACACCCAAATAGTACGAAATACACCAAAGTGTCAGTTTAGGGTCCAATGGGGTGGATCGGGTGCGTTCGTTGCGGTAAATTCCTACGCGACTTTGTGGCACGAACTTTTGCATTAGTTCGGCCCGCTTTGCACCGAGTTTCGTAAGGCAACCAAACGGTCCCAAATGCGCCAAAATAGTATGAAACGCACCAAAATGTTAGTTTAGGGTCCTATAATGTGGATCGTGTGCGTTCGTTGTGCAAAATTCCGATGCGACTTCGTGGCACGAACTTTTGCACTAGTTCGGCCCGTTTTACACCAAGTTCTGTAAGGCAACCAAACGGTCTCAAATGCACCCAAATAGTATGGAACACACTAAAACATCAGTTTAGGGTCCTATAAGGAGGATCGTGTGCGTTTGTTGTGAAAAATTCAGACGCGACTTCGTGGCACGAACTTTTGCACTAGATCGGCCCGTTTTGCACCGAGTTTCGTATGGCAACGAAACGGTCCCTAATGCACCCAAATAGTAAGAAATGCACCAAAACGTTAGTTTAGGGTCCAATGGGGTGGATCGGGTGCCTCGTCGCGAAAAATTCCAATGCGATTTCGTGGCACGAACTTTTGCACTAGCTCGGCCCGTTTTGCACCAAGTTCCGTAAGGCAACCAAACGGTCTCAAATGCACCCAAATAGTACGGAACGCACTAAAACATCAGTTTAGGGTCCTATAAGGTGGATCACGTGCATTTGTTGCAAAAAATTCCGACGCGACTTCGTAGCACGAAATTTTGCACTAGTTCGGCCCGTTTTGCACCAAGTTCCGTAAGGCAACCAAACGGTCTCAAATGCACCCAAATAGTACGGAACACACTAAAACATCAGTTTTGGGTCCTATAAGGTGGATCGTGTGCGTTCGTTGCGAAAAATTCCGACGCGACTTCGTGGCACGAACTTTTGCACTAGTTCGGCCCATTTTGCACCGAGTTTCATAAGGTACCCAAACGGTCCCTAATGCATCCAAATAGTAAGAAATACCCCAAAACATCAGTTTAGGGTCCAATACGGATCGGGTGCCTTCGTCGTGAAAAATTCTGAAGCGACTTTGTGGCACGAACTTTTGCACTAGTTCGGCCCGTTTTGCACCAAGTTCCGTAAGGCAACCAAACGGTCTCAAATGCATCCAAATAATACGGCACGCACTAAAACATCATTTTAGGGTCCTATAAGGTGGATCGTGTGCGTTCGTTGTGAAAAATTCTGACACGACTTCGTGGCACGAACTTTTGCACTAGTTCGGCCCGTTTTGCACCGAGTTCCGTAAGGCAACCGAACGGTCCCAAATGCACCCAAATAGTACGTAACGCACCAAAACGTTTGTTTAGGGTCTAATGGGGGGATCGGGTATGTTCGTTGCGAAAAATTCCGACGCGACTTCGTGGCACGAACTTTTGCATTAGTTCGGCCCGCTTTGCACCGAGTTTCGTAAGGCAACCAAACGGTCCCAAATGCACCCAAATAGTACGAAACGCACCAAAACGTCAGTTTAGGGTCCAATGGTATGGATCGGGTGCCTTCATCGCGAAAAATTCTGATGCGACTTCGTGGCACGAACTTTTGCACTAGTTCGGCGCGTTTTGCCCCAAGTTCCGTAAGGAAACCAAACGGCCCAAATGCACCCAAATAGTAAGGAACACACTAAAATATCAGTTTAGGGTCCTATAAGGAGGATCGTGTGCGCTTGTTGTGAAAAATTCAGACGCGGCTTTGTGGCACGAACTTTTGCACTAGATTGGCCCGTTTTGCACCGAGTTTCGTAAGGCAACGAAACGGTCCCTAATGCACCCAAATATAAAGAAATGCACCAAAACGTCAGTTTAGGGTCCAATGGGGTGGATCGATTGCCTCGTATAGAAAAATTCCGATGCGACTTCGTGGCACGAACTTTTGCACTAGTTCGGCCTGTTTTGCACCAAGTTCCGTAAGGCAACCAAACGGTCTCAAATGCACCCAAATAGTACAGAACGCACTAAAACATCAGTTTAGGGTCCTATAAGGTGAATCGCGTGCATTTGTTGCAAAAAATTCCGATGCGACTTCGTGGCACGAACTTTTGCACTAGTTCGGCCCGTTTTGCACCAAGTTCCGTAAGGCAACCAAACGGTCTCAAATGCACCCAAATAGTACGGAACATACTAAAACATCAGTTTGGGGTCCTATAAGGTGGATGTTGTGCGTTCGTTGCGAAAAATTCCGACGCGACTTCGTGGCACGAACTTTTGCACTAGTTCGACCCGCTTTGCACCGAGTTCCGTAAGGCAACCGAACGGTCCCAAATGCACCCAAATAGTATGAAACGCACCAAAATGTCAGTTTAGGGTCCAATGGGATGGATCGGGTGCATTCGTTCTGAAAAATTCTGACGTGACTTCGTGGCACAAACTTTTGCACTAATTCGACCCGCTTTGCACCGAGTTTCGTAACGCAACCAAACGGTCCCAAATGCACCTAAATAGTATGAAACACACCAAAATGTCAGTTTAGGTTCCAATAGGGTTGATCGGGTGCATTCGTAATGAAAAATTCTGATGTGACTTCGTGGCACAAACTTTTGCACTAGTTCGGCCCGCTTTGCACCGAGTTTCGTAAGGCAACCGAACGGTCCCTAATGAACCCAAATAGTACGAAATGCACCAAAATTTTATTTTAGGGTCTAATGGGGGGATCGGGTGTGTTCGTTGCGAAAAATTCCGACGCGACTTCGTGGCACGAACTTTTGCACTAGTTCGGCCTGCTTTGCACCGAGTTTCGTAAGGCAACCAAACGGATCCGAATACACCCAAATAGTACGAAACGCACCAAAACGTCAGTTTAGAGTCCAATGGCGTGGATCAGGTGCCTTCATCGCAAAAAATTCCGATGCGACTTCGTGGCACGAACTTTTGCACTAGTTCGGCCCGTTTTGCACCAAGTTCCGTAAGGCAACCAAATGGTCCCAAATGCACCCAAATAGTAAGGAACGCACTAAAATATCAGCTTAGTGTCCTATAATGTGGATCTTGTGCGTTCGTTGCGAAAAATTCCGATGCGACTTCGTGGCACGAACTTTTGCACTAGTTCGGCCTATTTTGTACCGAGTTCCGTAAGGCAACCGAACGGTCCCAAATGCACAGAAATAGTACAAAATGCACCAAAACTTCAGTTTAGGGACCAATGGGGTGGATCGGGTGGGTTCGTTGTGAAAAATTTCGACGCGACTTCGTGGCACGAACTTTTACACTAGTTCGACCCGCTTTGCACCGAGTTTCGTAACGCAACCAAACGGTCCCAAATGCACCTAAATAGTATGAAACGCACCAAAACATCAGTTTAGGGTCCAATGGGGTGGATCGGGTGCATTCGTTCTGAAAACTTCTGACGTGACTTCGTGGCACAAACTTTTGCACTAATTCGGCCCGCTTTGCACCGAGTTTCGTAAGGCAACCAAACGGTCCCAAATACACCCAAATGTTATGAAACGCACCAAAATGTCAGTTTAGGTTCCAATGGAGTGGATCGGGTGCATTCATTCTGAAAAATTCTGACGTGACTTCGTGGCACAAACTTTTGCACTAGTTCGGCCCGCTTTGCACCGAGTTTCGTAAGGCAACCAAACGGTCCCAAATGCACCCAAATAGTACAAAACGCACCAAAACGTAAGTTTAGGGTCCAATTGGGTGGATTGGGTGCCTTCATCGCAAAAAATTCCGATGCGACTTCGTGGCACGAACTTTTGCACTAGTTCGGCCCGTTTTGCCCCAAGTTCCGTAAGGCAACCAAAGGGTCCCAAATGCACCCAAATAGTAAGGAACGCACTAAAATATCAGTTTAGTGTCCTATAAGGTGGATGTTGTGTGTTCGTTGCGAAAATTTCCGACGCGACTTCGTGGCACGAACTTTTGCACTAGTTCGGCCCGTTTTGCACCGAGTTCCGTAAGGCAACCGAACGGTCCCAAATGCACCCAAATAGTACGAAACGCACCAAAATGTTATTTTAGGGTCTAATGGGGGAATCGGGTGTGTTCGTTGCGAAAAATTCCGACGCGACTTCGTGGCACGAACTTTTGCACTAGTTCGGCCCGTTTTGCCCCAAGTTCCGTAAGGCAACCAAAGGGTCCCAAATGCACCCAAATAGTAAGGAACGCACTAAAACATCAGTTTAGGGTCCTATAAGGTGGATCGTGTGCGTTCGTTGTGTAAAATTCTGACGCGACTTCGTGGCACGAACTTTTGCACTAGTTCGGCCCGTTTTGCACCGAGTTCCGTAAGGCAACCGAACGGTCCCAAATGCACCCAAATAGTACGAAACGCACCAAAATGTTATTTTAGGGTCTAATGGGGGGATCGGGTGTGTTCGTTGCGAAAAATTCCGACGCGACTTCGTGGCACGAACTTTTGCACTAGTTCGGCCCGTTTTGCCCCAAGTTCCGTAAGGCAACCAAAGGGTCCCAAATGCACCCAAATAGTAAGGAACGCACTAAAATATCAGTTTAGTGTCCTATAAGGTGGATGTTGTGCGTTCATTGCGAAAAATTCCGACGCGACTTCGTGGCACGAACTTTTGCACTAGTTCGGCCTGTTTTGTACCGAGTTCCGTAAGGCAACCGAACGGTCCCAAATGCACCCAAATAGTACGAAATGCACCAAAACTTCAGTTTAGGGTCCAATGGGGTGGATCGGGTGTGTTCGTTGTGAAAAATTTTGACGCAACTTCGTGGCACGAACTTTTGCACTAGTTCGACCCGCTTTGCACCGAGTTTCGTAAGGCAACCAAACGGTCCCAAATGCACCCAAATAGTATGAAACGCACCAAAACGTCAGTTTAGGGTCCAATGGGATGGATCGGGTGCATTCGTTCTGAAAAATTCTGACGTGACTTCGTGGCACAAACTTTTGCATTAATTCGGCCCGCTTTGCACCGAGTTTCGTAACGCAACCAAATGGTCCCAAATGCACCTAAATAGTATGAAACACACCAAAATGTCAGTTTAGGTTCCAATAGGGTTGATCGGGTGCATTCGTAATGAAAAATGCTGACGTGACTTCGTGGCACAAACTTTTGCACTAGTTCGGCCCGCTTTGCACCGAGTTTCGTAAGGCAACCAAACGGTCCCAAATGCACCCAAATAGTACGAAACGCACCAAAACATCAGTTTAGGGTCCAATGGGGCGGATCGGATGCATTCGTTGCGAAAAATTCCGACGCGACTTCGTGGCACGAACTTTTGCACTAGTTTGGCCCATTTTGCACCGAGTTCCGTAAGGCAACCGAACGGTCCCAAATACACTGAAATAGTACGAAATACACCAAAATGTCAGTTTAGGGTCCAATGGGGTGGATCGGGTGCGTTCGTTGCGGAAAATTCCTACGCGACTTTGTGGCACGAACTTTTGCACTAGTTCGGCCCGCTTTGCACCGAGTTTCGTAATGCAACCAAACGGTCCCAAATGCACCAAAATAGTATGAAACGCACCAAAATGTCAGTTTAGGGTCCTATAAGGTGGATCGTGTCCGTTCGTTGTGCAAAACTCCGATGCAACTTCGTGCCACGAACTTTTGCACTAGTTCGGCCCGTTTTGCACTAAGTTCCGTAAGGCAACCAAACGGTCTCAAATGCACCCAAATAGTACAGAACGCACTAAAACATCAGTTTAGGGTCCTATAAGGTGGATCGTGTGCGTTCGTTGTGAAAAATTCCGACCCGACTTCGTGGCACGAACTTTTGCACTAGTTCGGCCCGTTTTGCACCAAGTTCCGTAAGTCAACCAAACGGTCTCAAATGCACCCAAATAGTACGGAACACACTAAAACATTAGTTTGGGGTCCTATAAGGTGGATCGTGTGCGTTCGTTGCGAAAATTTCCGACGCGACTTCGTGGCACGAACTTTTGCACTAGTTCGGCCCGTTTTGCACCGAGTTTCATAAGGCAACCAAACGGCCCCAAATGCACCCAAATAGTAAGAAATACACAAAAACGTCAGTTTAGGGTCCAATGGGGTGGATCGGGTGCCTTCGTCGTGAAAAATTCCAATGCGACTTCGTGGCACAAACTTTTGCACTAGTTCGGCCCGTTTTGCACCAAGTTCCGTAAGGCAAACAAACGGTCTCAAATGCACCCAAATAGTACGGAACGCACTAAAACATCAGTTTAGGGTCCTATAAGGTGGATCGTGTGCGTTCGTTGTGAAAAATTCTGACGCGACTTCGTGGCACGAACTTTTGCACTAGTTCGGCCCGTTTTGCACCGAGTTCCGTAAGGCAACCGAACGGTCCCAAATGCACCCAAATAGTACGAAACGCACCAAAATGTTATTTTGGGGTCTAATGGGGGGATCGGGTGTGTTCGTTGCGAAAAATTCCGACGCGACTTCGTGGCACGAACTTTTGCACTAGTTCGGCCTGTTTTGCCCCAAGTTCCGTAAGGCAACCAAAGGGTCCCAAATGCACCCAAATAGTAAGGAACGCACTAAAATATCAGTTTAGTGTCCTATAAGGTGGATGTTGTGCGTTCGTTGCGAAAAATTCCGACGCGACTTCGTGGCACGAACTTTTGCACTAGTTCGGCATGTTTTGTACCGAGTTCCGTAAGGCAACCGAACGGTCCCAAATGCACCCAAATAGTACGAAATGCACCAACCCTTCAGTTTAGGGTCCAATGGGGTGGATCGGGTGTGTTCGTTGTGAAAAATTTTGACGCGACTTCGTGGCACGAACTTTTGCACTAGTTCGACCCGCTTTGCACAGAGTTTCGTAAGGCAACCAAACGGTCCCTAATGCACCCAAATAGTATGAAACGCACCAAAACGTCAGTTTAGGGTCCAATGGGATGGATCGGGTGCATTCGTTCTGAAAAATTCTGACGTGACTTCGTGGCACAAACTTTTGCACTAATTCGGCCCGCTTTGCACCGAGTTTCGTAAGGCAACCAAACGGTCCCAAATGCACCCAAATAGTACGAAACGCACCAAAACATCAGTTTAGGGTCCAATGGGGTGGATCGGATGCATTCGTTGCGAAAAATTCCGACGCGACTTCGTGGCACGAACTTTTGCACTAGTTTCGCCCATTTTGCACCGAGTTCCGTAAGGCAACCGAACGGTCCCAAATACACCGAAATAGTACGAAATACACCAAAATGTCAGTTTAGGGTCCAATGGGGTGGATCGGGTGCGTTCGTTGCGGAAAATTCCTACGTGACTTTGTGGCACGAACTTTTGCACTAGTTCGGCCCGCTTTGCACCGAGTTTCGTAATGCAACCAAACGGTCCCAAATGCACCAAAATAGTATGAAACGCACCAAAATGTCAGTTTAGGGTCCTATAAGGTGGATCGTGTGCGTTCGTTGTGCAAAACTCCGATGCAACTTCGTGCCACGAACTTTTGCAGTAGTTCGGCCCGTTTTGCACCAAGTTCCGTAAGGCAACCAAACGGTCTCAAATGCACCCAAATAGTACAGAACGCACTAAAACATCAGTTTAGGGTCCTATAAGGTGGATCACGTGCATTTGTTGCAAAAAATTCCGACGCGACTTCGTGGCATGAACTTTTGCACTAGTTCGACCCGCTTTGCACCGAGTTTCGTAAGGCAACCAAACGGTCCCAAATGCACCCAAATAGTACGAAACGCACCAAAACATCAGTTTAGGGTCCAATGGGGCGGATCGGATGCATTCGTTGCGAAAAATTCCGACGCGACTTCGTGGCACGAACTTTTGCACTAGTTTCGCCCATTTTGCACCGAGTTCCGTAAGGCAACCGAACGGTCCCAAATACACCGAAATAGTACGAAATACACCAAAATGTCAGTTTAGGGTCCAATGGGGTGGATCGGGTGCGTTCGTTGCGGAAAATTCCGACGCGACTTCGTGGCACGAACTTTTGCACTAGTTCGGCCCGCTTTGCACCGAGTTTCGTAAGGCAACCAAACGGTCCCAAATGCACCAAAATAGTAAGGCACGCACTAAAATATCAGTTTAGTGTCCTATAAGGTGGATGTTGTGCGTTCGTTGCGAAAAATTCCGACGCGACTTCGAGGCACGAACTTTTGCACTAGTTCGGCCTGTTTTGTACCGAGTTCCGTAAGGCAACCGAACGGTCCCAAATGCACCCAAATAGTACGAAATGCACCAAAACTTCAGTTTAGGGTCCAATGGGGTGGATCGGGTGTGTTCGTTGTGAAAAATTTTGACGCGACTTCGTGGCACGAACTTTTGCACTAGTTCGACCCGCTTTGCACCGAGGTTCGTAAGGCAACCAAACGGTCCCAAATGCACCCAAATAGTATGAAACGCACTAAAACGTCAGTTTAGGGTCCAATGGGATGGATCGGGTGCATTCGTTGCGAAAAATTCCGACGCGACTTCGTGGCACAAACTTTTGCACTAGTTCGGCCCATTTTGCACCGAGTTCCGTAAGGCAACCGAACGGTCCCAAATACACCCAAATAGTACGAAATACACCAAAATGTCAGTTTAGGGTCCAATGGGGTGGATCGGGTGCGTTCGTTGCGGTAAATTCCTACGCGACTTTGTGGCACGAACTTTTGCATTAGTTCGGCCCGCTTTGCACCGAGTTTCGTAAGGCAACCAAACGGTCCCAAATGCGCCAAAATAGTATGAAACGCACCAAAATGTTAGTTTAGGGTCCTATAATGTGGATCGTGTGCGTTCGTTGTGCAAAATTCCGATGCGACTTCGTGGCACGAACTTTTGCACTAGTTCGGCCCGTTTTACACCAAGTTCTGTAAGGCAACCAAACGGTCTCAAATGCACCCAAATAGTATGGAACACACTAAAACATCAGTTTAGGGTCCTATAAGGAGGATCGTGTGCGTTTGTTGTGAAAAATTCAGACGCGACTTCGTGGCACGAACTTTTGCACTAGATCGGCCCGTTTTGCACCGAGTTTCGTATGGCAACGAAACGGTCCCTAATGCACCCAAATAGTAAGAAATGCACCAAAAGGTTAGTTTAGGGTCCAATGGGGTGGATCGGGTGCCTCGTCGCGAAAAATTCCAATGCGATTTCGTGGCACGAACTTTTGCACTAGCTCGGCCCGTTTTGCACCAAGTTCCGTAAGGCAACCAAACGGTCTCAAATGCACCCAAATAGTACGGAACGCACTAAAACATCAGTTTAGGGTCCTATAAGGTGGATCACGTGCATTTGTTGCAAAAAATTCCGACGCGACTTCGTAGCACGAAAATTTGCACTAGTTCGGCCCGTTTTGCACCAAGTTCCGTAAGGCAACCAAACGGTCTCAAATGCACCCAAATAGTACGGAACACACTAAAACATCAGTTTTGGGTCCTATAAGGTGGATCGTGTGCGTTCGTTGCGAAAAATTCCGACGCGACTTCGTGGCACGAACTTTTGCACTAGTTCGGCCCGTTTTGCACCGAGTTTCATAAGGTACCCAAACGGTCCCTAATGCATCCAAATAGTAAGAAATACCCCAAAACATCAGTTTAGGGTCCAATACGGATCGGGTGCCTTCGTCGTGAAAAATTCTGAAGCGACTTTGTGGCACGAACTTTTGCACTAGTTCGGCCCGTTTTGCACCAAGTTCCGTAAGGCAACCAAACGGTCTCAAATGCATCCAAATAATACGGCACGCACTAAAACATCATTTTAGGGTCCTATAAGGTGGATCGTGTGCGTTCGTTGTGAAAAATTCTGACACGACTTCGTGGCACGAACTTTTGCACTAGTTCGGCCCGTTTTGCACCGAGTTCCGTAAGGCAACCGAACGGTCCCAAATGCACCCAAATAGTACGTAACGCACCAAAACGTTTGTTTAGGGTCTAATGGGGGCATCGGGTATGTTCGTTGCGAAAAATTCCGACGCGACTTCGTGGCACGAACTTTTGCACTAGTTCGGCCCGCTTTGCACCGAGTTTCGTAAGGCAACCAAACGGTCCCAAATGCACCCAAATAGTACGAAACGCACCAAAACGTCAGTTTAGGGTCCAATGGTATGGATCGGGTGCCTTCATCGCGAAAAATTCTGATGCGACTTCGTGGCACGAACTTTTGCACTAGTTCGGCGCGTTTTGCCCCAAGTTCCGTAAGGAAACCAAACGGCCCAAATGCACCCAAATAGTAAGGAACACACTAAAATATCAGTTTAGGGTCCTATAAGGAGGATCGTGTGCGCTTGTTGTGAAAAATTCAGACGCGGCTTTGTGGCACGAACTTTTGCACTAGATTGGCCCGTTTTGCACCGAGTTTCGTAAGGCAACGAAATGGTCCCTAATGCACCCAAATATAAAGAAATGCACCAAAACGTCAGTTTAGGGTCCAATGGGGTGGATCGATTGCCTCGTATAGAAAAATTCCGATGCGACTTCGTGGCACGAACTTTTGCACTAGTTCGGCCTGTTTTGCACCAAGTTCCGTAAGGCAACCAAACGGTCTCAAATGCACCCAAATAGTACAGAACGCACTAAAACATCAGTTTAGGGTCCTATAAGGTGAATCGCGTGCATTTGTTGCAAAAAATTCCGATGCGACTTCGTGGCACGAACTTTTGCACTAGTTCGGCCCGTTTTGCACCAAGTTCCGTAAGGCAACCAAACGGTCTCAAATGCACCCAAATAGTACGGAA
This sequence comes from Panicum virgatum, assembly GCF_016808335.1. Lineage (NCBI taxonomy): Eukaryota > Viridiplantae > Streptophyta > Magnoliopsida > Poales > Poaceae > Panicum > Panicum virgatum. The sequence continues at coordinate 28,258 of NW_024376319.1, forward strand.
CATACTAAAACATCAGTTTGGGGTCCTATAAGGTGGATCGTGTGCGTTTGTTGCGAAAAATTCCGATGCGACTTCGTGGCACGAACCTTTGCACTAGTTCGGCCTGTTTTGCACCTAGTTTCATAAGGCAACCAAACGGTCCCTAATGCACCCAAATAGTAAGAAATACACCAAAACATCAGTTTAGGGTCCAATGGGGTGGATCGGGTGCCTTCGTCGCGAAAAATTCCGATGCGACTTCGTGGCACGAACTTTTGCACTAGTTCGGCCCGTTTTGCACCAAGTTCCGTAAGGCAACCAAACGGTCTCAAATGCACCCAAATAGTATGGAACGCACTAAAACATCAGTTTAGGGTCCTATAAGGTGGATCGTGTGCGTTCGTTGTGAAAAATTCAGACGCGACTTCGTGGCACGAACTTTTGCACTAGTTCGGCCCGTTTTGCACCGAGTTCCGTAAGGCAACCGAACGGTCCCAAATGCACCCAAATAGTACGAAACGCACCAAAACCGTAGTTTAGAGTCCAATGGGGGGATCGGGTGTGTTCGTTGCGAAAAATTCCGAAGCGACTTCGTGGCACGAACTTTTGCATTAGTTCGGCCCGCTTTGCACCGACTTTCGTAAGGCAACCAAACGGTCCCAAATGCACCCAAATAGTAACGAACGCACTAAAATATTAGTTTAGTGTCCTATAAGGTGGATCTTGTGCGTTCGTTGCGAAAAATTCCGACGCGACTTCGTGGCACGAACTTTTGCACTAGATCGGCCTGTTTTGTACCGAGTTCCGTAAGGCAACCGAACGGTCCCAAATGCACCCAAATAGTACGAAAGGCACCAAAACTTCAGTTTAGGGAATAATGGGGTGAATCGGGTGTGTTCGTTGTGAAAAATTTCGACGCGACTTCATGGCACGAACTTTTGCCCTAGTTCGACCCGCTTTGCACCGAGTTTCGTAAGGCAACCAAACGGTCCCAAATGCACCCAAATGTTATGAAACACACCAAAATGTCAGTTTAGGGTCCGATGGGGTGGATCGGGTGCATTCGTTCTGAAAAATTCTGACGTGACTTCGTAGCACAAACTTTTGCACTAGTTCGGCCCGCTTTGCACCGAGTTTCGTAAGGAAACCAAACGGTCCCAAATGCACCCAAATTGTACGAAATGCACCAAAACGTCTGTTTAGGGTCCAATGGGGCGGATCGGATGCATTCGTTGGGAAAAATTCCGACGCGACTTCGTGGCACAAACTTTTGCACTAGTTCGGCCCATTTTGCACCGAGTTCCGTAAGGCAACCGAACGGTCCCAAATACACCCAAATAGTACAAAATGCTCCAAAATGTCAGTTTATGGTCCAATGAGGTGGATCGGGTGCGTTCGTTGCGAAAAATTCCTACGCGACTTTGTGGCACGAACTTTTGCACTAGTTCGGCCCGCTTTGCACCGAGTTTCGTAAGGCAACCAAACGGTCCCAAATGCACCAAAATAGTATGAAATGCACCAAAATGTCAGTTTAGCGTCTAATGGGGTGGATCGGGTGCGGTCGTTGCGAAAAATTCCTACACGACTTTGTGGCTCGAACTTTTGCACTAGTTCGGCCCGCTTTGCACAACCAAACGGTCCCAAATGCACCAAAATAGTATGAAACGCACTAAAATGTCAGTTTATGGTCCTATAAGGTGGATCGGGTGCCTTCGTCGCAAAAAATTCTGATTCGACTTCGTGGCACCCAATTCCGATGCGACTTCGTGGCACGAAATTTTGCACTAGTTCGGCCCGCTTTGCACCGAGTTTCGTAAGGCAACCAAACGGTCTCAAATGCACCCAAATAGTAAGAAATGCACCAAAACATCAGTTTAGAGTCTAATGCAGTGGATTGGGTGCGTTCGTTTGGAAAAATTCCGATGCGACTTCGTGGCACGAACTTTTGCACTAGTTCGGCCCGTTTTGAACCAAGTTCCGTAAGGCAACCAAACAGTCCCAAATGCAGCCAAATAGTACAGAACACACTAAAACATTAGTTTCGGGTCCTATAGGGTGGATCGAGTGCATTCGTTGCGAAAAATTCCGACGCGACATCGTTGCACGAACTTTTGCACTGGTTCGGCCCGTTTTGCACCGACTTTCGTAAGGCAACGAAACGGTCCCAAATGCACCAAAATAGTTTGAAACGAACCAAAATGTCAGTTTACAGTCCAATGGGGTGGAACAGGTGCCTTCGTCGCAAAAAATTCCTATGCGACTTCGTGGCACGAACTTTTGCACTAGTTCGTCCCGTTTTGCACCAAGTTCCGTAAGGCAACCAAACGGTCTCAAATGCACCCAAATAGTACGGAACACACTAAAACATCAGTTTTGGGTCCTATAAGGTGGATCGTGTGCGTTCGTTGCGAAAAATTCCGACGCGACTTCGTGGCACGAACTTTTGCACTAGTTCGGCCCGTTTTGCACCGAGCTTCATAAGGTACCCAAACGGTCCCTAATGCATCCAAATAGTAAGAAATACCCCAAAACATCAGTTTAGGGTCCAATACGGATCGGGTGCCTTCGTCGTGAAAAATTCTGAAGCGACTTTGTGGCACGAACTTTTGCACTAGTTCGGCCCGTTTTGCACCAAGTTCCGTAAGGCAACCAAACGGTCTCAAATGCATCCAAATAATACGGCACGCACTAAAACATCATTTTAGGGTCCTATAAGGTGGATCGTGTGCGTTCGTTGTGAAAAATTCTGACACGACTTCGTGGCACGAACTTTTGCACTAGTTCGGCCCGTTTTGCACCGAGTTCCGTAAGGCAACCGAACGGTCCCAAATGCACCCAAATAGTACGTAACGCACCAAAACGTTTGTTTAGGGTCTAATGGGGGGATCGGGTATGTTCGTTGCGAAAAATTCCGACGCGACTTCGTGGCACGAACTTTTGCACTAGTTCGGCCCGCTTTGCACCGAGTTTCGTAAGGCAACCAAACGGTCCCAAATGCACCCAAATAGTACGAAACGCACCAAAACGTCAGTTTACAGTCCAATGGGGTGGAACGGGTGCCTTCGTCGCAAAAAATTCCTATGCGACTTCGTGGCACGAACTTTTGCACTAGTTCGTCCCGTTTTGCCCCAAGTTCCGTAAGGCAACCAAACGGTCTCAAATGCACCCAAATAGTACGGAACACACTATATCATCAGTTTAGGGTCCTATAAGGTGGATCGTGTGCGTTCGTTGTGAAAAATTCCGAAGCGACTTCGTGGCACGAACTTTTGCACTAGTTCGGCCCGATTTGTACCGAGTTTCGTAAGGCAACGAAACCGTCCTAAATGCACCCAAATAGTATGAAATGCACCAAAACGTCAGTTTAGAGTCCAATGGGGTGGATTGGATGCATTCATTGCGAAAAATTCCGACGCGACTTCGTTGCACGAACTTTTGCACTAGTTCGGCCCGTTTCGCACCGAGTTTCGTAAGGCAACGAAACGGTCCCAAATGCACCCAAATAGTACGAAATGCACAAAAACGTCTGTTTAGAGTCCAATGGGGTGGATCGGATACAGTCGTTGCGAAAAATTCCGACGCGACTTCGTGGCACGAACTTTTGCACTAGTTCGGCCCATTTTGCACCGAGTTCCGTAAGGCAACCGAACGGTCCCAAATGCACCCAAATAGTAAGAAATGCACCAAAACGTCAGTTTAGAGTCTAATGCGGTGGATTGGGTGCGTTCGTTTGGAAAAATTCCGACGCGACTTCGTGGCACGAACTTTTGCACTAGTTCGGCCCGTTTTGCACCGAGTTTCGTAAGGCAACCAAACGGTCTCAAATGCATCCAAATAGTATGGAATGCACTAAAGGATCAGTTTAGGGTCCTATAAGGTGGATCGTGTGCGTTCGTTGCGAAAAATTCCGATGCGACTTCGCGGCACGAACTTTTGCACTAGTTCGGCCCGTTTTGCACCAAGTTCCGTAAGGCAACCAAACGGTCTCAAATGCACCCAAATAGTACGGAACACACTAAAATATCAGTTTAGGGTCCTATAAGGAGGATCGTGTGCGTTTGTTGTGAAAAATTCAGACGCGGCTTTGTGGCACGAACTTTTGCACTAGATTGGCCCGTTTTGCACCGAGTTTCGTAAGGCAACGAAACGGTCCCTAATGCACCCAAATATAAAGAAATGCACCAAAACGTTAGTTTAGGGTCCAATGGGGTGGATCGATTGCCTCGTATAGAAAAATTCCGATGCGACTTCGTGGCACGAACTTTTGCACTAGTTCGGCCTGTTTTGCACCAAGTTCCGTAAGGCAACCAAACGGTCTCAAATGCACCCAAATAGTACAGAACGCACTAAAACATCAGTTTAGGGTCCTATAAGGTGAATCGCGTGCATTTGTTGCAAAAAATTCCGATGCGACTTCGTGGCACGAACTTTTGCACTAGTTCGGCCCGTTTTGCACCAAGTTCCGTAAGGCAACCAAACGGTCTCAAATGCACCCAAATAGTACGGAACACACTAAAACATCAGTTTGGGGTCCTATAAGGTGGATCGTGTGCGTTCGTTGCGAAAAATTCCGATGCGACTTCGTGGCACGAACCTTTGCACTAGTTCGGCCTGTTTTGCACCTAGTTTCATAAGGCAACCAAACGGTCCCTAATGCACCCAAATAGTAAGAAATACACCAAAACATCAGTTTAGGGTCCAATGGGGTGGATCAGGTGCCTTCGTCGTGAAAAATTCCGATGCGACTTCGTGGCACGAACTTTTGCACTAGTTCGGCCCGTTTTGCACCAAGTTCCGTAAGGCAACCAAACGGTCTCAAATGCACCCAAATAGTACGGAACCCACTAAAACATCAGTTTAGGGTCCTATAAGGTGGATCGTGTGCGTTCGTTGTGAAAAATTCAGACGCGACTTCGTGGCACGAACTTTTGCACTAGTTCGGCCCGTTTTGCACCGAGTTCCGTAAGGCAACCGAACGGTCCCAAATGCACCCAAATAGTACGAAACGCACCAAAACCGTAGTTTAGAGTCCAATGGGGGGATCGGGTGTGTTCGTTGCGAAAAATTCCGAAGCGACTTCGTGGCACGAACTTTTGCATTAGTTCGGCCCGCTTTGCACCGACTTTCGTAAGGCAACCAAACGGTCCCAAATGCACCCAAATAGTAACGAACGCACTAAAATATTAGTTTAGTGTCCTATAAGGTGGATCTTGTGCGTTCGTTGCGAAAAATTCCGACGCGACTTCGTGGCACGAACTTTTGCACTAGATCGGCCTATTTTGTACCGAGTTCCGTAAGGCAACCGAACGGTCCCAAATGCACCCAAATAGTACGAAATGCACCAAAACTTCAGTTTAGGGAACAATGGGGTGAATCGGGTGTGTTCGTTGTGAAAAATTTCGACGCGACTTCATGGCACGAACTTTTGCCCTAGTTCGACCCGCTTTGCACCGAGTTTCGTAAGGCAACCAAACGGTCCCAAATGCACCCAAATGTTATGAAACACACCAAAATGTCAGTTTAGGGTCCGATGGGGTGGATTGGGTGCATTCGTTCTGAAAAATTCTGACGTGACTTCGTAGCACAAACTTTTGCACTAGTTCGGCCCGCTTTGCACCGAGTTTCGTAAGGAAACCAAACAGTCCCAAATGCACCCAAATTGTACGAAATGCACCAAAACGTCTGTTTAGGGTCCAATGGGGCGGATCGGATGCATTCGTTGCGAAAAATTCCGACGCGACTTCGTGGCACAAACTTTTGCACTAGTTCGGCCCATTTTGCACCGAGTTCCGTAAGGCAACCGAACGGTCCCAAATACACCCAAATAGTACGAAATGCTCCAAAATGTCAGTTTATGGTCCAATGAGGTGGATCGGGTGCGTTCGTTGCGAAAAATTCCTACGCGACTTTGTGGCACGAACTTTTGCACTAGTTCGGCCCGCTTTGCACCGAGTTTCGTAAGGCAACCAAACGGTCCCAAATGCACCAAAATAGTATGAAATGCACCAAAATGTCAGTTTAGCGTCTAATGGGGTGGATCGGGTGCGGTCGTTGCGAAAAATTCCTACACGACTTTGTGGCTCGAACTTTTGCACTAGTTCGGCCCGCTTTGCACAACCAAACGGTCCCAAATGCACCAAAATAGTATGAAACACACCAAAATGTCAGTTTATGGTCCTATAAGGTGGATCGGGTGCTTTCGTCGCAAAAAATTCTGATTCGACTTCGTGGCACCCAATTCCGATGCGACTTCGTGGCACGAAATTTTGCACTAGTTCGGCCCGCTTTGCACCGAGTTTCGTAAGGCAACCAAACGGTCTCAAATGCACCCAAATAGTAAGAAATGCACCAAAACATCAGTTTAGAGTCTAATGCGGTGGATTGGGTGCGTTCGTTTGGAAAAATTCCGACGCGACTTCGTGGCACGAACTTTTGCACTAGTTCGGCCCGTTTTGAACCAAGTTCCGTAAGGCAACCAAACAGTCCCAAATGCAGCCAAATAGTACAGAACACACTAAAACATTAGTTTCGGGTCCTATAGGGTGGATCGAGTGCATTCGTTGCGAAAAATTCCGACGCGACATCGTTGCACGAACTTTTGCACTGGTTCGGCCCGTTTTGCACCGACTTTCGTAAGGCAACGAAACGGTCCCAAATGCACCAAAATAGTTTGAAACGCACCAAAATGTCAGTTTACAGTCCAATGGGGTGGAACGGGTGCCTTCGTCGCAAAAAATTCCTATGCGACTTCGTGGCACGAACTTTTGCACTAGTTCGTCCCGTTTTGCCCCAAGTTCCGTAAGGCAACCAAACGGTCTCAAATGCACCCAAATAGTACGGAACACACTATATCATCAGTTTAGGGTCCTATAAGGTGGATCGTGTGCGTTCGTTGTGAAAAATTCCGAAGCGACTTCGTGGCACGAACTTTTGCACTAGTTCGGCCCGATTTGTACCGAGTTTCGTAAGGCAACGAAACCGTCCTAAATGCACCCAAATAGTATGAAATGCACCAAAACGTCAGTTTAGAGTCCAATGGGGTGGATTGGATGCATTCATTGCGAAAAATTCCGACGCGACTTCGTTGCACGAACTTTTGCACTAGTTCGGCCCGTTTCGCACCGAGTTTCGTAAGGCAACGAAACGGTCCCAAATGCACCCAAATAGTACGAAATGCACAAAAACGTCTGTTTAGAGTCCAATGGGGTGGATCGGATACAGTCGTTGTGAAAAATTCCGACGCGACTTCGTGGCACGAACTTTTGCACTAGTTCGGCCCGTTTTGCACCGAGTTTCGTAAGGCAACCAAACGGTCTCAAATGCATCCAAATAGTATGGAATGCACTAAAGGATCAGTTTAGGGTCCTATAAGGTGGATCGTGTGCGTTCGTTGCGAAAAATTCCGATGCGACTTCGCGGCACGAACTTTTGCACTAGTTCGGCCCGTTTTGCACCGAGTTTTGTAAGGCAACCAAACGGTCTCAAATGCATCCAAATAGTATGGAATGCACTAAAGGATCAGTTTAGGGTCCTATAAGGTGGATCGTGTGCGTTCGTTGCGAAAAATTCCGATGCGACTTCGCGGCACGAACTTTTGCACTAGTTCGGCCCGTTTTGCACCAAGTTCCGTAAGGCAACCAAACAGTCTCAAATGCACCCAAATAGTACGGAACACACTAAAATATCAGTTTAGGGTCCTATAAGGAGGATCGTGTGCGTTTGTTGTGAAAAATTCAGACGCGGCTTTGTGGCACGAACTTTTGCACTAGATTGGCCCGTTTTGCACCGAGTTTCGTAAGGCAACGAAACGGTCCCTAATGCACCCAAATATAAAGAAATGCACCAAAACGTCAGTTTAGGGTCCAATGGGGTGGATCGATTGCCTCGTATAGAAAAATTCCGATGCGACTTCGTGGCACGAACTTTTGCACTAGTTCGGCCTGTTTTGCACCAAGTTCCGTAAGGCAACCAAACGGTCTCAAATGCACCCAAATAGTACAGAACGCACTAAAACATCAGTTTAGGGTCCTATAAGGTGAATCGCGTGCATTTGTTGCAAAAAATTCCGATGCGACTTCGTGGCACGAACTTTTGCACTAGTTCGGCCCGTTTTGCACCAAGTTCCGTAAGGCAACCAAACGGTCTCAAATGCACCCAAATAGTACGGAACACACTAAAACATCAGTTTGGGGTCCTATAAGGTGGATCGTGTGCGTTCGTTGCGAAAAATTCCGATGCGACTTCGTGGCACGAACCTTTACACTAGTTCGGCCTGTTTTGCACCTAGTTTCATAAGGCAACCAAACGGTCCCTAATGCACCCAAATAGTAAGAAATACACCAAAACATCAGTTTAGGGTCCAATGGGGTGGATCAGGTGCCTTCGTCGTGAAAAATTCCGATGCGACTTCGTGGCACGAACTTTTGCACTAGTTCGGCCCGTTTTGCACCAAGTTCCGTAAGGCAACCAAACGGTCTCAAATGCACCCAAATAGTGCGGAACGCACTAAAACATCAGTTTAGGGTCCTATAAGGTGGATCGTGTGCGTTCGTTGTGAAAAATTCAGACGCGACTTCGTGGCACGAACTTTTGCACTAGTTCGGCCCGTTTTGCACCGAGTTCCGTAAGGCAACCGAACGGTCCCAAATGCACCCAAATAGTACGAAACGCACCAAAACCGTAGTTTAGAGTCCAATGGGGGGATCGGGTGTGTTCGTTGCGAAAAATTCCGAAGCGACTTCGTGGCACGAACTTTTGCATTAGTTCGGCCCGCTTTGCACCGACTTTCGTAAGGCAACCAAACGGTCCCAAATGCACCCAAATAGTAACGAACGCACTAAAATATTAGTTTAGTGTCCTATAAGGTGGATCTTGTGCGTTCGTTGCGAAAAATTCCGACGCGACTTCGTGGCACGAACTTTTGCACTAGATCGGCCTGTTTTGTACCTAGTTCCGTAAGGCAACCGAACGGTCCCAAATGCACCCAAATAGTACGAAATGCACCAAAACTTCAGTTTAGGGAACAATGGGGTGAATCGGGTGTGTTCGTTGTGAAAAATTTAGACGCGACTTCATGGCACGAACTTTTGCCCTAGTTCGACCCGCTTTGCACCGAGTTTCGTAAGGCAACCAAACGGTCCCAAATGCACCCAAATGTTATGAAACACACCAAAATGTCAGTTTAGGGTCCGATGGGGTGGATCGGGTGCATTCGTTCTGAAAAATTCTGACGTGACTTCGTAGCACAAACTTTTGCACTAGTTCGGCCCGCTTTGCACCGAGTTTCGTAAGGAAACCAAACGGTCCCAAATGCACCCAAATTGTACGAAATGCACCAAAACGTCTGTTTAGGGTCCAATGGGGCGGATCGGATGCATTCGTTGCGAAAAATTCCGACGCGACTTCGTGGCACAAACTTTTGCACTAGTTCGGCCCATTTTGCACCGAGTTCCGTAAGGCAACCGAACGGTCCCAAATACACCCAAATAGTACGAAATGCTCCAAAATGTCAGTTTATGGTCCAATGAGGTGGATCGGGTGCGTTCGTTGCGAAAAATTCCTACGCGACTTTGTGGCACGAACTTTTGCACTAGTTCGGCCCGCTTTGCACCGAGTTTCGTAAGGCAACCAAACGGTCCCAAATGCACCAAAATAGTATGAAATGCACCAAAATGTCAGTTTAGCGTCTAATGGGGTGGATCGGGTGCGGTCGTTGCGAAAAATTCCTACACGACTTTGTGGCTCGAACTTTTGCACTAGTTCGGCCCGCTTTGCACAACCAAACGGTCCCAAATGCACCAAAATAGTATGAAACGCACCAAAATGTCAGTTTATGGTCCTATAAGGTGGATCGGGTGCCTTCGTCGCAAAAAATTCTGATTCGACTTCGTGGCACCCAATTCCGATGCGACTTCGTGGCATGAAATTTTGCACTAGTTCGGCCCGCTTTGCACCGAGTTTCGTAAGGCAACCAAACGGTCTCAAATGCACCCAAATAGTAAGAAATGCACCAAAACATCAGTTTAGAGTCTAATGCGGTGGATTGGGTGCGTTCGTTTGGAAAAATTCCGACGCGACTTCGTGGCACGAACTTTTGCACTAGTTCGGCCCGTTTTGAACCAAGTTCCGTAAGGCAACCAAACAGTCCCAAATGCAGCCAAATAGTACAGAACACACTAAAACATTAGTTTCGGGTCCTATAGGGTGGATCGAGTGCATTCGTTGCGAAAAATTCCGACGCGACATCGTTGCACGAACTTTTGCACTGGTTCGGCCCGTTTTGCACCGACTTTCGTAAGGCAACGAAACGGTCCCAAATGCACCAAAATAGTTTGAAACGCACCAAAATGTCAGTTTACAGTCCAATGGGGTGGAACGGGTGCCTTCGTCGCAAAAAATTCCTATGCGACTTCGTGGCACGAACTTTTGCACTAGTTCGTCCCGTTTTGCCCCAAGTTCCGTAAGGCAACCAAACGGTCTCAAATGCACCCAAATAGTACGGAACACACTATATCATCAGTTTAGGGTCCTATAAGGTGGATCGTGTGCGTTCGTTGTGAAAAATTCCGAAGCGACTTCGTGGCACGAACTTTTGCACTAGTTCGGCCCGATTTGTACCGAGTTTCGTAAGGCAACGAAACCGTCCTAAATGCACCCAAATAGTATGAAATGCACCAAAACGTCAGTTTAGAGTCCAATGGGGTGGATTGGATGCATTCATTGCGAAAAATTCCGACGCGACTTCGTTGCACGAACTTTTGCACTAGTTCGGCCCGTTTCGCACCGAGTTTCGTAAGGCAACGAAACGGTCCCAAATGCACCCAAATAGTACGAAATGCACAAAAACGTCTGTTTAGAGTCCAATGGGGTGGATCAGATACAGTCGTTGTGAAAAATTCCGACGCGACTTCGTGGCACGAACTTTTGCACTAGTTCGGCCCGTTTTGCACCGAGTTTCGTAAGGCAACCAAACGGTCTCAAATGCATCCAAATAGTATGGAATGCACTAAAGGATCAGTTTAGGGTCCTATAAGGTGGATCGTGTGCGTTCGTTGCGAAAAATTCCGATGCGACTTCGCGGCACGAACTTTTGCACTAGTTCGGCCCGTTTTGCACCGAGTTTCGTAAGGCAACCAAACGGTCTCAAATGCATCCAAATAGTATGGAATGCACTAAAGGATCAGTTTAGGGTCCTATAAGGTGGATCATGTGCGTTCGTTGCGAAAAATTCCGATGCGACTTCGCGGCACGAACTTTTGCACTAGTTCGGCCCGTTTTGCACCAAGTTCCGTAAGGCAACCAAACGGTCTCAAATGCACCCAAATAGTACGGAACACACTAAAATATCAGTTTAGGGTCCTATAAGGAGGATCGTGTGCGTTTGTTGTGAAAAATTCAGACGCGGCTTTGTGGCACGAACTTTTGCACTAGATTGGCCCGTTTTGCACCGAGTTTCGTAAGGCAACGAAACGGTCCCTAATGCACCCAAATATAAAGAAATGCACCAAAACGTTAGTTTAGGGTCCAATGGGGTGGATCGATTGCCTCGTATAGAAAAATTCCGATGCGACTTCGTGGCACGAACTTTTGCACTAGTTCGGCCTGTTTTGCACCAAGTTCCGTAAGGCAACCAAACGGTCTCAAATGCACCCAAATAGTACAGAACGCACTAAAACATCAGTTTAGGGTCCTATAAGGTGAATCGCGTGCATTTGTTGCAAAAAATTCCGATGCGACTTCGTGGCACGAACTTTTGCACTAGTTCGGCCCGTTTTGCACCAAGTTCCGTAAGGCAACCAAACGGTCTCAAATGCACCCAAATAGTACGGAACACACTAAAACATCAGTTTGGGGTCCTATAAGGTGGATCGTGTGCGTTCGTTGCGAAAAATTCCGATGCGACTTCGTGGCACGAACCTTTGCACTAGTTCGGCCTGTTTTGCACCTAGTTTCATAAGGCAACCAAACGGTCCCTAATGCACCCAAATAGTAAGAAATACACCAAAACATCAGTTTAGGGTCCAATGGGGTGGATCAGGTGCCTTCGTCGTGAAAAATTCCGATGCGACTTCGTGGCACGAACTTTTGCACTAGTTCGGCCCGTTTTGCACCAAGTTCCGTAAGGCAACCAAACGGTCTCAAATGCACCCAAATAGTACGGAACGCACTAAAACATCAGTTTAGGGTCCTATAAGGTGGATCGTGTGCGTTCGTTGTGAAAAATTCAGACGCGACTTCGTGGCACGAACTTTTGCACTAGTTCGGCCCGTTTTGCACCGAGTTCCGTAAGGCAACCGAACGGTCCCAAATGCACCCAAATAGTACGAAACGCACCAAAACCGTAGTTTAGAGTCCAATGGGGGGATCGGGTGTGTTCGTTGCGAAAAATTCCGAAGCGACTTCGTGGCACGAACTTTTGCATTAGTTCGGCCCGCTTTGCACCGACTTTCGTAAGGCAACCAAACGGTCCCAAATGCACCCAAATAGTAACGAACGCACTAAAATATTAGTTTAGGTCCTATAAGGTGGATCTTGTGCGTTCGTTGCGAAAAATTCCGACGCGACTTCGTGGCACGAACTTTTGCACTAGATCGGCCTGTTTTGTACCGAGTTCCGTAAGGCAACCGAACGGTCCCAAATGCACCCAAATAGTACGAAATGCACCAAAACTTCAGTTTAGGGAACAATGGGGTGAATCGGGTGTGTTCGTTGTGAAAAATTTAGACGCGACTTCATGGCACGAACTTTTGCCCTAGTTCGACCCGCTTTGCACCGAGTTTCGTAAGGCAACCAAACGGTCCCAAATGCACCCAAATGTTATGAAACACACCAAAATGTCAGTTTAGGGTCCGATGGGGTGGATCGGGTGCATTCGTTCTGAAAAATTCTGACGTGACTTCGTAGCACAAACTTTTGCACTAGTTCGGCCCGCTTTGCACCGAGTTTCGTAAGGAAACCAAACGGTCCCAAATGCACCCAAATTGTACGAAATGCACCAAAACGTCTGTTTAGGGTCCAATGGGGCGGATCGGATGCATTCGTTGCGAAAAATTCCGACGCGACTTCGTGGCACAAACTTTTGCACTAGTTCGGCCCATTTTGCACCGAGTTCCGTAAGGCAACCGAACGGTCCCAAATACACCCAAATAGTACGAAATGCTCCAAAATGTCAGTTTATGGTCCAATGAGGTGGATCGGGTGCGTTCGTTGCGAAAAATTCCTACGCGACTTTGTGGCACGAACTTTTGCACTAGTTCGGCCCGCTTTGCACCGAGTTTCGTAAGGCAACCAAACGGTCCCAAATGCACCAAAATAGTATGAAATGCACCAAAATGTCAGTTTAGCGTCTAATGGGGTGGATCGGGTGCGGTCGTTGCGAAAAATTCCTACACGACTTTGTGGCTCGAACTTTTGCACTAGTTCGGCCCGCTTTGCACAACCAAACGGTCCCAAATGCACCAAAATAGTATGAAACGCACCAAAATGTCAGTTTATGGTCCTATAAGGTGGATCGGGTGCCTTCGTCGCAAAAAATTCTGATTCGACTTCGTGGCACCCAATTCCGATGCGACTTCGTGGCACGAAATTTTGCACTAGTTCGGCCCGCTTTGCACCGAGTTTCGTAAGGCAACCAAACGGTCTCAAATGCACCCAAATAGTAAGAAATGCACCAAAACATCAGTTTAGAGTCTAATGCGGTGGATTGGGTGCGTTCGTTTGGAAAAATTCCGACGCGACTTCGTGGCACGAACTTTTGCACTAGTTCGGCCCGTTTTGAACCAAGTTCCGTAAGGCAACCAAACAGTCCCAAATGCAGCCAAATAGTACAGAACACACTAAAACATTAGTTTCGGGTCCTATAGGGTGGATCGAGTGCATTCGTTGCGAAAAATTCCGACGCGACATCGTTGCACGAACTTTTGCACTGGTTCGGCCCGTTTTGCACCGACTTTCGTAAGGCAACGAAACGGTCCCAAATGCACCAAAATAGTTTGAAACGCACCAAAATGTCAGTTTACAGTCCAATGGGGTGGAACGGGTGCCTTCGTCGCAAAAAATTCCTATGCGACTTCGTGGCACGAACTTTTGCACTAGTTCGTCCCGTTTTGCCCCAAGTTCCGTAAGGCAACCAAACGGTCTCAAATGCACCCAAATAGTACGGAACACACTATATCATCAGTTTAGGGTCCTATAAGGTGGATCGTGTGCGTTCGTTGTGAAAAATTCCGAAGCGACTTCGTGGCACGAACTTTTGCACTAGTTCGGCCCGATTTGTACCGAGTTTCGTAAGGCAACGAAACCGTCCTAAATGCACCCAAATAGTACGAAATGCACCAAAACGTCAGTTTAGAGTCCAATGGGGTGGATTGGATGCATTCATTGCGAAAAATTCCGACGCGACTTCGTTGCACGAACTTTTGCACTAGTTCGGCCCGTTTCGCACCGAGTTTCGTAAGGCAATGAAACGGTCCCAAATGCACCCAAATAGTACGAAATGCACAAAAACGTCTGTTTAGAGTCCAATGGGGTGGATCGGATACAGTCGTTGTGAAAAATTCCGACGCGACTTCGTGGCACGAACTTTTGCACTAGTTCGGCCCGTTTTGCACCGAGTTTCGTAAGGCAACCAAACGGTCTCAAATGCATCCAAAATAGTATGGAATGCACTAAAGGATCAGTTTAGGGTCCTATAAGGTGGATCGTGTGCGTTCGTTGCGAAAAATTCCGATGCGACTTCGCGGCACGAACTTTTGCACTAGTTCGGCCCGTTTTGCACCGAGTTTCGTAAGGCAACCAAACGGTCTCAAATGCATCCAAATAGTATGGAATGCACTAAAGGATCAGTTTAGGGTCCTATAAGGTGGATCGTGTGCGTTCGTTGCGAAAAATTCCGATGCGACTTCGCGGCACGAACTTTTGCACTAGTTCGGCCCGTTTTGCACCAAGTTCCGTAAGGCAACCAAACGGTCTCAAATGCACCCAAATAGTACGGAACACACTAAAATATCAGTTTAGGGTCCTATAAGGAGGATCGTGTGCGTTTGTTGTGAAAAATTCAGACGCGGCTTTGTGGCACGAACTTTTGCACTAGATTGGCCCGTTTTGCACCGAGTTTCGTAAGGCAACGAAACGGTCCCTAATGCACCCAAATATAAAGAAATGCACCAAAACGTCAGTTTAGGGTCCAATGGGGTGGATCGATTGCCTCGTATAGAAAAATTCCGAAGCGACTTCGTGGCACGAACTTTTGCACTAGTTCGGCCTGTTTTGCACCAAGTTCCGTAAGGCAACCAAACGGTGTCAAATGCACCCAAATAGTACAGAACGCACTAAAACATCAGTTTATGGTCCTATAAGGTGAATCGCGTGCATTTGTTGCAAAAAATTCCGATGTGACTTCGTGGCACGAACTTTTGCACTAGTTCGGCCCGTTTTGCACCAAGTTCCGTAAGGCAACCAAACGGTCTCAAATGCACCCAAATAGTACGGAACACACTAAAACATCAGTTTCGGGTCCTATAAGGTGGATCGTGTGCGTTCGTTGCGAAAAATTCCGATGCGACTTCGTGGCACGAACCTTTGCACTAGTTCGGCTTGTTTTGCACCTAGTTTCATAAGGCAACCAAACGGTCCCTAATGCACCCAAATAGTAAGAAATACACCAAAACATCAGTTTAGGGTCCAATGGGGTGGATCAGGTGCCTTCATCGTGAAAAATTCCGATGCGACTTCGTGGCACGAACTTTTGCACTAGTTCGGCCCGTTTTGCACCAAGTTCCGTAAGGCAACCAAACGGTCTCAAATGCACCCAAATAGTGCGGAACGCACTAAAACATCAGTTTAGGGTCCTATAAGGTGGATCGTGTGCGTTCGTTGTGAAAAATTCAGACGCGACTTCGTGGCACGAACTTTTGCACTAGTTCGGCCCGTTTTGCACCGAGTTCCGTAAGGCAACCGAACGGTCCCAAATGCACCCAAATAGTACGAAACGCACCAAAACCGTAGTTTAGAGTCCAATGGGGGGATCGGGTGTGTTCGTTGCGAAAAATTCCGAAGCGACTTCGTGGCACGAACTTTTGCATTAGTTCGGCCCGCTTTGCACCGAGTTTCGTAAGGCAACCAAACGGTCCCAAATGCACCCAAATAGTAACGAACGCACTAAAATATTAGTTTAGTGTCCTATAAGGTGGATCTTGTGCGTTCGTTGCGAAAAATTCCGACGCGACTTCGTGGCACGAACTTTTGCACTAGATCGGCCTGTTTTGTACCGAGTTCCGTAAGGCAACCGAACGGTCCCAAATGCACCCAAATAGTACGAAATGCACCAAAACTTCAGTTTAGGGAACAATGGGGTGAATCGGGTGTGTTCGTTGTGAAAAATTTCGACGCGACTTCATGGCACGAACTTTTGCCCTAGTTCGACCCGCTTTGCACCGAGTTTCGTAAGGCAACCAAACGGTCCCAAATGCACCCAAATGTTATGAAACACACCAAAATGTCAGTTTAGGGTCCGATGGGGTGGATCGGGTGCATTCGTTCTGAAAAATTCTGACGTGACTTCGTAGCACAAACTTTTGCACTAGTTCGGCCAGCTTTGCACCGAGTTTCGTAAGGAAACCAAACGGTCCCAAATGCACCCAAATTGTACGAAATGCACCAAAACGTCTGTTTAGGGTCCAATGGGGCGGATCGGATGCATTCGTTGCGAAAAATTCCGACGCGACTTCGTGGCACAAACTTTTGCACTAGTTCGGCCCATTTTGCACCGAGTTCCGTAAGGCAACCGAACGGTCCCAAATACACCCAAATAGTACGAAATGCTCCAAAATGTCAGTTTATGGTCCAATGAGGTGGATCGGGTGCGTTCGTTGCGAAAAATTCCTACGCGACTTTGTGGCACGAACTTTTGCACTAATTCGGCCCGCTTTGCACCGAGTTTCGTAAGGCAACCAAACGGTCCCAAATGCACCAAAATAGTATGAAATGCACCAAAATGTCAGTTTAGCATCTAATGGGGTGGATCGGGTGCGGTCGTTGCGAAAAATTCCTACACGACTTTGTGGCTCGAACTTTTGCACTAGTTCGGCCCGCTTTGCACAACCAAACGGTCCCAAATGCACCAAAATAGTATGAAACGCACCAAAATGTCAGTTTATGGTCCTATAAGGTGGATCGGGTGCCTTCGTCGCAAAAAATTCTGATTCGACTTCGTGGCACCCAATTCCGATGCGACTTCGTGGCACGAAATTTTGCACTAGTTCGGCCCGCTTTGCACCGAGTTTCGTAAGGCAACCAAACGGTCTCAAATGCACCCAAATAGTAAGAAATGCACCAAAACATCAGTTTAGAGTCTAATGCGGTGGATTGGGTGCGTTCGTTTGGAAAAATTCCGACGCGACTTCGTGGCACGAACTTTTGCACTAGTTCGGCCCGTTTTGAACCAAGTTCCGTAAGGCAACCAAACAGTCCCAAATGCAGCCAAATAGTACAGAACACACTAAAACATCAGTTTCAGGTCCTATACGGTGGATCGAGTGCATTCGTTGCGAAAAATTCTGACGCGACATCGTTGCACGAACTTTTGCACTGGTTCGGCCCGTTTTGCACCGACTTTCGTAAGGCAACGAAACGGTCCTAAATGCACCCAAATAGTATGAAATGCACCAAAACGTCAGTTTAGAGTCCAATGGGGTGGATTGGATGCATTCGTTGCGAAAAATTCCGACGCGACTTCGTTGCACGAACTTTTGCACTAGTTCGGCCCGTTTCGCACCGAGTTTCGTAAGGCAACGAAACGGTCCCAAATGCACCCAAATAGTACGAAATGCACAAAAACGTCTGTTTAGAGTCCAATGGGGTGGATCGGATACAGTCGTTGCGAAAAATTCCGACGCGACTTCGTGGCACGAACTTTTGCACTAGTTCGGCCCATTATGCACCGAGTTCCGTAAGGCAACCGAACGGTCCCAAATGCACCCAAATAGTAAGAAATGCACCAAAACGTCAGTTTAGAGTCTAATGCGGTGGATTGGGTGCGTTCGTTTGGAAAAATTCCGACGCGACTTCGTGGCACGAACTTTTGCACTAGTTCGGCCCGTTTTGCACCGAGTTTCGTAAGGCAACCAAACGGTCTCAAATGCATCCAAATAGTATGGAATGCACTAAAGGATCAGTTTAGGGTCCTATAAGGTGGATCGTGTGCGTTCGTTGCCAAAAATTCCGATGCGACTTCGCGGCACGAACTTTTGCACTAGTTCGGCCCGTTTTGCACCAAGTTCCGTAAGGCAACCAAATGGTCTCAAATGCACCCAAATAGTAAGAAATACACGAAAATGTCAGTTTAGGGTCCAATGGGGTGGATCGGGTGCCTTTGTCGCGAAAAATTCCGATGCGACTTCGTGGCACGAACTTTTGCACTAGTTCGGCTCGTTTTGAACCAAGTTCCCTAAGGCAACCAAACGGTCCCAAATGCACCCAAATAGTACGGAACGCACTAAAACATCAGTTTGGGGTCCTATAAGGTGGATCGTGTGCATTCGTTACGAAAAATTCCGACGCGATTTCGTGGCACGAACTTTTGCACTAGTTCGGTCCGTTTTGCACCAAGTTCCGTAAGGCAACCATACGGTCTCCAATGCACCCAAATAGTACGGAATGCACTAAAACATCAGTTTGGGGTCCTATAAGGTGGATCGTGTGCATTCGTTACGAAAAATTCCGACGCGACTTCGTGGCACGAACTTTTGCACTAGTTCGGCCCGTTTTGCACCGAGTTCCGTAATGCACCCGAACGGTCCCAAATGCAATTAAATAGTACGAAACACACCAAAACGTTAGTTTAGGGTCTAATGGGGTGGATCTGGTGTGTTCGTTGCGAAAAATTCCGACGCGACTTCGTGTCACGAACTTTTGCACTAGTTCGGCCTGCTTTGCACCGAATTTCGTAAGGCAACCAAACGGTCCCAAATGTACCCAAACAGTACGAAACGCACCAAAACGTCAGTTTAGGGTCCAATGGGGTGGATCGGGTGCCTTCATCACGAAAAATTCCGATGCGACTTCGTGGCACGAACTTTTGCACTAGTTCGGCCCGTTTTGCACCAAGTTCCGTAAGGCAACCAAACGGTCTCAAATGCACCCAAATAGTACGGAATGCACTAAAGGATCAGTTTAGGGTCCTATAAGGTGGATCGTGTGCGTTCGTTGCGAAAAATTCCGATGCGACTTCGTGGCACGAACTTTTGCACTAGTTCGGCCCGTTTTGCACCAAGTTCCGTAAGGCAACCAAACGGTCTCAAATGCACCCAAATAGTCCGGAACACACTAAAACATCAGTTTAGGGTCCTATAAGGTGGATCGTGTCCGTTCGTTGCGAAAAATTCCGACACAACATCGTTGCACGAACTTTTGCATTGGTTCGGCCCGTTTTGCACCGACTTTCGTAAGGCAACCAAACGGTCTCAAATGCACCCAAATAGTAAGAAATGCACCAAAACGTAAGTTTAGAGTCCAATGCGGTGGATCAGGTGCGTTCGTTGTGAAAAATTCCGACGCGACTTCGTGGCACGAACTTTTGCACTAGTTCGGCCCGTTTTGCACCGAGTTTCGTAAGGCAACGAAACGGTCTCAAATGCACCAAAATAGTATGAAACGCACCAAAATGTCAGTTTATAGTCCAATGTGGTGGAACGGGTGCCTTCGTCGCAAAAAATTCCTATGCGACTTCGTGGCACGAACTTTTGCACTAGTTCGTCCCGTTTTGCCCCATTTTCCGTAAGGCAACCAAACGGTCTCAAATGCACCCAAATAGTACGGAACACACTATATCATCAGCTTAGGGTCCTATAAGGTGGATCGTGTGCGTTCATTGCGAAAAATTCCGACGCGACTTCGTGGCACGAACTTTTGCACTAGTTCGGCCCGTTTTGCACCGAGTTCCGTAATGCACCCGAACGGTCCCAAATGCAATTAAATAGTACGAAACACACCAAAACGTTAGTTTAGGGTCTAATGGGGTGGATCGGGTGCGTTCGTTGCGAAAAATTCCGACGCGACTTCGTGTCACGAACTTTTGCACTTGTTCGGCCTGTTTTACACCGAGTTCCGTAATGCAACCAAACGGTCCCAAATGTACCCAAATAGTACGAAACGCACCAAAACGTCAGTTTAGGGTCGAATGGGGTGGATCGGGTGCCTTCATCGCGAAAAATTCCGATGCGACTTCGTGGCACGAACATTTGCACTAGTTCGACCCGCTTTGGACCGAGTTTCGTAAGGCAACCAAACGGTCCCAAATGCACCCAAATAGTATGAAACACACCAAAACGTCAGTTTAGGGACCAATGGGGTGGATCGGGTGCGTTCGTTCTGAAAAATTCTGACGTGACTTCGTGGCACGAACTTTTGCACTAGTTCGGCCCGCTTTGCACCGAGTTTCGTAAGGCAACCAAACGGTCTCAAATGCACCCAAATAGTAAGAAATGCACCAAAACGTCAGTTTAGAGTCTAATGCGGTGGATTGGGTGCGTTCGTTTGGAAAAATTCCGATGCGACTTCGTGGCACGAACTTTTGCACTAGTTCGGCCCGTTTTGCACCAAGTTCCGTAAGGCAACCAAACGGTCCCTAATGCACCCAAATAGTAAGAAATACACGAAAATGTCAGTTTAGGGTCCAATGGGGTGGATCGGGTGCCTTTGTCGCGAAAAATTCCGATGCGACTTCGTGGCACGAACTTTTGCACTAGTTCGGCCCGTTTTGAACCAAGTTCCCTAAGGCAACCAAACGGTCCCAAATGCACCCAAATAGTACGGAACGCACTAAAACATCAGTTTGGGATCCTATAAGGTGGATCGTGTGCATTCGTTACGAAAAATTCCGACGCGATTTCGTGGCACGAACTTTTGCACTAGTTCGGTCCGTTTTGCACCAAGTTCCGTAAGGCAACCATACGGTCTCAAATGCACCCAAATAGTACGGAATGCACTAAAACATCAGTTTGGGGTCCTATAAGGTGGAGCGTGTGCATTCGTTACGAAAAATTCCGACGCGACTTCGTGGCACGAACTTTTGCACTAGTTCGGCCCGTTTTGCACCGAGTTCCGTAATGCACCCGAACGGTCCCAAATGCAATTAAATAGTACGAAACACACCAAAACGTTAGTTTAGGGTCTAATGGGGTGGATCGGGTGCGTTCGTTGCGAAAAATTCCGACGCGACTTCGTGTCACGAACTTTTGCACTTGTTCGGCCTGTTTTACACCGAGTTCCGTAATGCAACCAAACGGTCCCAAATGTACCCAAATAGTACGAAACGCACCAAAACGTCAGTTTAGGGTCCAATGGGGTGGATCGGGTGCCTTCATCGCGAAAAATTCCGATGCGACTTCGTGGCACGAACATTTGCACTAGTTCGACCCGCTTTGGACCGAGTTTCGTAAGGCAACCAAACGGTCCCAAATGCACCCAAATAGTATGAAACACACCAAAACGTCAGTTTAGGGACCAATGGGGTGGATCGGGTGCGTTCGTTCTGAAAAATTCTGACGTGACTTCGTGGCACGAACTTTTGCACTAGTTCGGCCCGCTTTGCACCGAGTTTCGTAAGGCAACCAAACGGTCTCAAATGCACCCAAATAGTAAGAAATGCACCAAAACGTCAGTTTAGAGTCTCATGCGGTGGATTGGGTGCGTTCGTTTGGAAAAATTCCGACGCGACTTTGTGGCACGAACTTTTGCACTAGTTCGGCCCGTTTTGCACCAAGTTCCGTAAGGCAACCAAACGGTCCCTAATGCACCCAAATAGTAAGAAATACACGAAAATGTCAGTTTAGGGTCCAACGGGGTGGATCGGGTGCCTTCGTCGCGAAAAATTCCGATGCGACTTCGTGGCACGAACTTTTGCACTAGTTCGGCCCGTTTTGAACCAAGTTCCCTAAGGCAACCAAACGGTCCCAAATGCACCCAAATAGTACAGAACGCACTAAAACATCAGTTTGGGGTCCTATAAGGTGGATCGTGTGCGTTCGTTGCGAAAAATTCCGACGCGACTTCATGGCACGAACTTTTGCACTTGTTCGGCCTGTTTTACACCGAGTTCCGTAATGCAACCGAATGGTCCCAAATGCACCCAAATAGTATGAAATGCTCCAAAACATCAGTTTAGGGTCCAATGGGGTGGATCAGGTGTGTTCGTTGTGAAAAATTTCGACGCGACTTCGTGGCACGAACATTTGCACTAGTTCGACCCGCTTTGTACCGAGTTTCGTAAGGCAACCAAACGGTCCCAAATGCACCCAAATAGTATGAAACGCACCAAAACATCAGTTTAGGGTCCAGTGGGGTGGATCGGGCGCGTTCGTTCTGAAAAATTCTGACGTGACTTCGTGGCACGAACTTTTGCACTAGTTCGGCCCGCTTTGGACCGAGTTTCGTAAGGCAACCAAACGGTCTCAAATGCACCCAAATAGTAAGAAATGCACCAAAACGTCAGTTTAGAGTCTAATGCGGTGGATTGGGTGCGTTCGTTTGGAAAAATTCCGACGCGACTTCGTGGCACGAACTTTTGCACTAGTTCGGCCCGTTTTGCACCGAGTTTCGTAAGGCATCCAAACGGTCTCAGATGCACCCAAATAGTATGGAATGCACTAAAGGATCAGTTTAGGGTCCTATAAGGTGGATCGTGTGTGTTCGTTGCGAAAAATTCCGATGCGACTTCGTGGCACGAACATTTGCACTAGTTCGACCCGCTTTGTACCGAGTTTCGTAAGGCAACCAAACGGTCCCAAATGCACCCAAATAGTATGAAACACACCAAAACATCAGTTTAGGGTCCAATGGGGTGGATCGGGCGCGTTCGTTCTGAAAAATTCTGACGTGACTTCGTGGCACGAACTTTTGCACTAGTTCGGCCCGCTTTGCACCGAGTTTCGTAAGGCAACCAAATGGTCTCAAATGCACCCAAATAGTAAGAAATGCACCAAAACGTCAGTTTAGAGTCTAATGCGGTGGATTGGGTGCGTTCGTTTGGAAAAATTCCGACGCGACTTCGTGGCACGAACTTTTGCACTAGTTCGGCCCGTTTTGCACCGAGTTTCGTAAGGCATCCAAACGGTCTCAGATGCACCCAAATAGTATGGAATGCACTAAAGGATCAGTTTAGGGTCCTATAAGGTGGATCGTGTGCGTTCGTTGCGAAAAATTCCGATGCGACTTCGTGGCACGAACATTTGCACTAGTTCGACCCGCTTTGTACCGAGTTTCGTAAGGCAACCAAACGGTCCCAAATGCACCCAAATAGTATGAAACACACCAAAACATCAGTTTAGGGTCCAATGGGGTGGATCGGGCGCGTTCGTTCTGAAAAATTCTGACGTGACTTCGTGGCACGAACTTTTGCACTAGTTCGGCCCGCTTTGCACCGAGTTTCGTAAGGCAACCAAATGGTCTCAAATGCACCCAAATAGTAAGAAATGCACCAAAACGTCAGTTTAGAGTCTAATGCGGTGGATTGGGTGCGTTCGTTTGGAAAAATTCCGACGCGACTTCGTGGCACGAACTTTTGCACTAGTTCGGCCCGTTTTGCACCGAGTTTCGTAAGGCATCCAAACGGTCTCAGATGCACCCAAATAGTATGGAATGCACTAAAGGATCAGTTTAGGGTCCTATAAGGTGGATCGTGTGCGTTCGTTGCGAAAAATTCCGATGCGACTTCGTGGCACGAACATTTGCACTAGTTCGACCCGCTTTGTACCGAGTTTCGTAAGGCAACCAAACTGTCCCTAATGCACCCAAATAGTAAGAAATACACGAAAATGTCAGTGTAGGGTCCAATGGGGTGGATCGGGTGCCTTCGCCGCGAAAAATTCCGATGCGACTTCGTGGCACGAACTTTTGCACTAGTTCGGCCCGTTTTGAACCAAGTTCCCTAAGGCAACCAAACGGTCCCAAATGCACCCAAACAGTACGGAACGCACTAAAACATCATTTTGGGGTCCTATAAGGTGGATCGTGTGCATTCGTTACGAAAAATTCCGACGCGATTTCGTGGCACGAACTTTTGCACTAGTTCGGTCCGTTTTGCACGAAGTTCCGTAAGGCAACCATACGGTCTCAAATGCACCCAAATAGTCCGGAACACACTAAAACATCAGTTTAGGGTCCTATAAGGTGGATCGTGTCCGTTCGTTGCGAAAAATTCCGACGCGACATCGTTGCACGAACTTTTGCATTGGTTCGGCCCGTTTTGCACCGACTTTCGTAAGGCAACCAAACGGTCTCAAATGCACCCAAATAGTAAGAAATGCACCAAAACGTAAGTTTAGAGTCCAATGCGGTGGATCAGGTGCGTTCGTTGTGAAAAATTCCGACGCGACTTCGTGGCACGAACTTTTGCACTAGTTCGGCCCGTTTTGCACCGAGTTTCGTAAGGCAACGAAACGGTCCCAAATGCACCAAAATAGTATGAAACGCACCAAAATGTCAGTTTATAGTCCAATGTGGTGGAACGGGTGCCTTCGTCGCAAAAAATTCCTATGCGACTTCGTGGCACGAACTTTTGCACTAGTTCGTCCCGTTTTGCCCCATTTTCCGTAAGGCAACCAAACGGTCTCAAATGCACCCAAATAGTACGGAACACACTATATCATCAGCTTAGGGTCCTATAAGGTGGATCGTGTGCGTTCGTTGTGAAAAATTCCGAAGCGACTTCGTGGCACGAACTTTTGCACTAGTTCGGCCCGATTTGTACCGAGTTTCGTAAGGCAACGAAACGGTCCTAAATGCACCCAAATAGTATGAAATGCACCAAAACGTCAGTTTAGAGTCCAATGGAGTGGATCGGATGCATTCGTTGTGAAAAATTCCTACGCGACTTCGTTGCACGAACTTTTGCACTAGTTCGGCCCGTTTCGCACCGAGTTTCGTAAGGCAACGAAACGGTCCCAAATGCACCCAAATAGTACGAAATGCACCAAAACGTCTGTTTAGAGTCCAATGGGGTGGATCGGATGCAGTTGGTGCGAAAAATTCCGACGCGACTTCGTGGCACGAACTTTTGCACTAGTTCGGCCCATTTTGCACCGAGTTCCGTAAGGCAACCGAACGGTCCCAAATGCACCCAAATAGTACGAAATGCACCAAAATGTCAGTTTAGGGTCCAATGGGTTGGATTGGGTGCCTTCATTGCGAAAAATTCTGATGCGACTTCGTGGCACGAACTTTTGCACTAGTTCGGCCCGCTTTGCACCGAGTTTCGTAAGGCAACCAAACGGTCTCAAATGCACCCAAATAGTAAGAAATGCACCAAAACGTCAGTTTAGAGTCTAATGCGGTGGATTGGGTGCGTTTGTTTGGAAAAATTCCGACGCGACTTCGTGGCACGAACTTTTGCACTAGTTTGGCCCGTTTTGCACCGAGTTTAGTAAGGCAACCAAACGGTCTCAAATGCACCCAAATCGTATGGAATGCACTAAAGGATCAGTTTAGTGTCCTATAAGGTGGATCGTGTGCGTTCGTTGCGAAAAATTCCGACGCGACTTCCTGGCACGAACTTTTGCACTAGTTCGGCCCGTTTTGCACCAAGTTCCGTAAGGCAACCAAAGGGTCTCAAATGCACCCAAATAGTATGGAACACACTAAAACATCAGTTTAGGGTCCTATAAGGTGGATTGTGTGCGTTCGTTGCGAAAAATTCCGACGCGACTTCGTGGCACGAACTTTTGCACTAGTTTGGCCCGTTTTGCAACGAGTTTCGTAAGGCAACCAAACGGTCTCAAATGCACCCAAATAGTACAGAACACACTAAAACATCAGTTTGGGGTCCTATAAGGTGTACCGTGTGCGTTCATTGCGAAAAATTCCGACGCGACTTCGTGGCACGAACTTTTGCACTAGTTCGGCCCGTTTTGCACCGAGTTCCGTAATGCACCCGAACGGTCCCAAATGCAATTAAATAGTACGAAACACACCAAAACGTTAGTTTAGGGTCTAATGGGGTGGATCGGGTGCGTTCGTTGCGAAAAATTCCGACGCGACTTCGTGTCACGAACTTTTGCACTTGTTCGGCCTGTTTTACACCGAGTTCCGTAATGCAACCAAACGGTCCCAAATGTACCCAAATAGTACGAAACGCACCAAAACGTCAGTTTAGGGTCCAATGGGGTGGATCGGGTGCCTTCATCACGAAAAATTCCGATGCGACTTCGTGGCACGAACATTTGCACTAGTTCGACCCGCTTTGGACCGAGTTTCGTAAGGCAACCAAACGGTCCCAAATGCACCCAAATAGTATGAAACACACCAAAACGTCAGTTTAGGGACCAATGGGGTGGATCGGGTGCGTTCGTTCTGAAAAATTCTGACGTGACTTCGTGGCACGAACTTTTGCACTAGTTCGGCCCGCTTTGCACCGAGTTTCGTAAGGCAACCAAACGGTCTCAAATGCACCCAAATAGTAAGAAATGCACCAAAACGTCAGTTTAGAGTCTAATGCGGTGGATTGGGTGCGTTCGTTTGGAAAAATTCCGACGCGACTTCGTGGCACGAACTTTTGCACTAGTTCGGCCCGTTTTGCACCAAGTTCCGTAAGGCAACCAAACGGTCCCTAATGCACCCAAATAGTAAGAAATACACGAAAATGTCAGTTTAGGGTCCAATGGGGTGGATCGGGTGCCTTTGTCGCGAAAAATTCCGATGCGACTTCGTGGCACGAACTTTTGCACTAGTTCGGCCCGTTTTGAACCAAGTTCCCTAAGGCAACCAAACGGTCCCAAATGCACCCAAATAGTACGGAACACACTAAAACATCAGTTTGGGGTCCTATAAGGTGGATCGTGTGCATTCGTTACGAAAAATTCCGACGCGATTTCGTGGCACGAACTTTTGCACTAGTTCGGTCCGTTTTGCACCAAGTTCCGTAAGGCAACCATACGGTCTCAAATGCACCCAAATAGTACGGAATGCACTAAAACATCAGTTTGGGGTCCTATAAGGTGGAGCGTGTGCATTCGTTACGAAAAATTCCGACGCGACTTCGTGGCACGAACTTTTGCACTAGTTCGGCCCGTTTTGCACCGAGTTTCGTAAGGCAACCAAACGGTCTCAAATGCACCCAAATAGTAAGAAATGCACCAAAACGTCAGTTTAGAGTCTCATGCGGTGGATTGGGTGCGTTCGTTTGGAAAAATTCCGACGCGACTTTGTGGCACGAACTTTTGCACTAGTTCGGCCCGTTTTGCACCAAGTTCCGTAAGGCAACCAAACGGTCCCTAATGCACCCAAATAGTAAGAAATACACGAAAATGTCAGTTTAGGGTCCAATGGGGTGGATCGGGTGCCTTCGTCGCGAAAAATTCCGATGCGACTTCGTGGCACGAACTTTTGCACTAGTTCGGCCCGTTTTGAACCAAGTTCCCTAAGGCAACCAAACGGTCCCAAATGCACGCAAATAGTACGGAACGCACTAAAACATCAGTTTGGGGTCCTATAAGGTGGATCGTGTGCGTTCGTTGCGAAAAATTCCGACGCGACTTCATGGCACGAACTTTTGCACTTGTTCGGCCTGTTTTACACCGAGTTCCGTAATGCAACCGAATGGTGCCAAATGCACCCAAATAGTATGAAATGCTCCAAAACATCAGTTTAGGGTCCAATGGGGTGGATCAGGTGTGTTCGTTGTGAAAAATTTCGACGCGACTTCGTGGCACGAACATTTGCACTAGTTCGACCCGCTTTGTACCGAGTTTCGTAAGGCAACCAAACGGTCCCAAATGCACCCAAATAGTATGAAACACACCAAAACGTCAGTTTAGGGTCCAGTGGGGTGGATCGGGCGCGTTCGTTCTGAAAAATTCTGACGTGACTTCGTGGCACGAACTTTTGCACTAGTTCGGCCCGCTTTGCACCGAGTTTCGTAAGGCAACCAAACGGTCTCAAATGCACCCAAATAGTAAGAAATGCACCAAAACGTCAGTTTAGAGTCTAATGCGGTGGATTGGGTGCGTTCGTTTGGAAAAATTCCAACGCGACTTCGTGGCACGAACTTTTGCACTAGTTCGGCCCGTTTTGCACCGAGTTTCGTAAGGCAACCAAACGGTCTCAGATGCACCCAAATAGTATGGAATGCGCTAAAGGATCAGTTTAGGGTCCTATAAGGTGGATCGTGTGCGTTCGTTGCGAAAAATTCCGATGCGACTTCGTGGCACGAACATTTGCACTAGTTCGACCCGCTTTGTACCGAGTTTCGTAAGGCAACCAAACGGTCCAAAATGCACCCAAATAGTATGAAACGCACCAAAACATCAGTTTAGGGTCCAATGGGGTGGATCGGGCGCGTTCGTTCTGAAAAATTCTGACGTGACTTCGTGGCACGAACTTTTGCACTAGTTCGGCCCGCTTTGCACCGAGTTTCGTAAGGCAACCAAACGGTCTCAAATGCACCCAAATAGTAAGAAATGCACCAAAACGTCAGTTTAGAGTCTAATGCGGTGGATTGGGTGCGTTCGTTTGGAAAAATTCCGACGCGACTTCGTGGCACGAACTTTTGCACTAGTTCGGCCCGTTTTGCAACGAGTTTCGTAAGGCAACCAAACGGTCCCAAATGCACCCAAATAGTACAGAACACACTAAAACATCAGTTTGGGGTCCTATAAGGTGTACCGTGTGCGTTCATTGCGAAAAATTCCGACGCGACTTCGTGGCACGAACTTTTGCACTAGTTCGGCCCGTTTTGGACCAAGTTCCGTAAGGCAACCAAACTGTCCCTAATGCACCCAAATAGTAAGAAATACACGAAAATGTCAGTGTAGGGTCCAATGGGGTGGATCGAGTGCCTTCGCCGCGAAAAATTCCGATGCGACTTCCTGGCACGAACTTTTGCACTAGTTCGGCCCGTTTTGAACCAAGTTCCCTAAGGCAACCAAACGGTCCCAAATGCACCCAAATAGTACGGAACGCACTAAAACATCAGTTTGGGGTCCTATAAGGTGGATCGTGTGCATTCGTTATGAAAAATTCCGACGCGATTTCGTGGCACGAACTTTTGCACTAGTTCGGTCCGTTTTGCACGAAGTTCCGTAAGGCAACCATACGGTCTCAAATGCACCCAAATAGTACGGAATGCACTAAAACATCAGTTTGGGGTCCTATAAGGTGGATCGTGTGCATTCGTTACGAAAAATTCCGACGCGACTTCGTGGCACGAACTTTTGCACTAGTTCGGCCCGTTTTGCACCGAGTTCCGTAATGCACCCGAACGGTCCCAAATGCAATTAAATAGTATGAAACACACCAAAACGTTAGTTTAGGGTCTAATGGGGTGGATCGGGTGCGTTCGTTGCGAAAAATTCCGACGCGACTTCGTGTCACGAACTTTTGCACTTGTTCGGCCTGTTTTACACCGAGTTCCGTAATGCAACCAAACGGTCCCAAATGTACCCAAATAGTACGAAACGCACCAAAACGTCAGTTTAGGGTCCAATGGGGTGGATCGGGTGCCTTCATCACGAAAAATTCCGATGCGACTTCGTGGCACGAACATTTGCACTAGTTCGACCCGCTTTGGACCGAGTTTCGTAAGGCAACCAAACGGTCCCAAATGCACCCAAATAGTATGAAACACACCAAAACGTCAGTTTAGGGACCAATGGGGTGGATCGGGTGCGTTCGTTCTGAAAAATTCTGACGTGACTTCGTGGCACGAACTTTTGCACTAGTTCGGCCCGCTTTGCACCGAGTTTCGTAAGGCAACCAAACGGTCTCAAATGCACCCAAATAGTAAGAAATGCACCAAAACGTCAGTTTAGAGTCTAATGCGGTGGATTGGGTGCGTTCGTTTGGAAAAATTCCGACGCGACTTCGTGGCACGAACTTTTGCACTAGTTCGGCCCGTTTTGCACCAAGTTCCGTAAGGCAACCAAACGGTCCCTAATGCACCCAAATAGTAAGAAATACACGAAAATGTCAGTTTAGGGTCCAATGGGGTGGATCGGGTGCCTTTGTCGCGAAAAATTCCGATGCGACTTCGTGGCACGAACTTTTGCACTAGTTCGGCCCGTTTTGAACCAAGTTCCCTAAGGCAACCAAACGGTCCCAAATGCACCCAAATAGTACGGAACACACTAAAACATCAGTTTGGGGTCCTATAAGGTGGATCGTGTGCATTCGTTACGAAAAATTCCGACGCGATTTCGTGGCACGAACTTTTGCACTAGTTCGGTCCGTTTTGCACCAAGTTCCGTAAGGCAACCATACGGTCTCAAATGCACCCAAATAGTACGGAATGCACTAAAACATCAGTTTGGGGTCCTATAAGGTGGAGCGTGTGCATTCGTTACGAAAAATTCCGACGCGACTTCGTGGCACGAACTTTTGCACTAGTTCGGCCCGTTTTGCACCGAGTTTCGTAAGGCAACCAAACGGTCTCAAATGCACCCAAATAGTAAGAAATGCACCAAAACGTCAGTTTAGAGTCTCATGCGGTGGATTGGGTGCGTTCGTTTGGAAAAATTCCGACGCGACATTGTGGCACGAACTTTTGCACTAGTTCGGCCCGTTTTGCACCAAGTTCCGTAAGGCAACCAAACGGTCCCTAATGCACCCAAATAGTAAGAAATACACGAAAATGTCAGTTTAGGGTCCAATGGGGTGGATCGGGTGCCTTCGTCGCGAAAAATTCCGATGCGACTTCGTGGCACGAACTTTTGCACTAGTTCGGCCCGTTTTGAACCAAGTTCCCTAAGGCAACCAAACGGTCCCAAATGCACGCAAATAGTACGGAACGCACTAAAACATCAGTTTGGGGTCCTATAAGGTGGATCGTGTGCGTTCGTTGCGAAAAATTCCGACGCGACTTCATGGCACGAACTTTTGCACTTGTTCGGCCTGTTTTACAACCGAGTTCCGTAATGCAACCGAATGGTCCCAAATGCACCCAAATAGTATGAAATGCTCCAAAACATCAGTTTAGGGTCCAATGGGGTGGATCAGGTGTGTTCGTTGTGAAAAATTTCGACGCGACTTCGTGGCACGAACATTTGCACTAGTTCGACCCGCTTTGTACCGAGTTTCGTAAGGCAACCAAACGGTCCCAAATGCACCCAAATAGTATGAAACGCACCAAAACGTCAGTTTAGGGTCCAGTGGGGTGGATCGGGCGCGTTCGTTCTGAAAAATTCTGACGTGACTTCGTGGCACGAACTTTTGCACTAGTTCGGCCCGCTTTGCACCGAGTTTCGTAAGGCAACCAAACGGTCTCAAATGCACCCAAATAGTAAGAAATGCACCAAAACGTCAGTTTAGAGTCTAATGCGGTGGATTGGGTGCGTTCGTTTGGAAAAATTCCAACGCGACTTCGTGGCACGAACTTTTGCACTAGTTCGGCCCGTTTTGCACCGAGTTTCGTAAGGCAACCAAACGGTCTCAGATGCACCCAAATAGTATGGAATGCGCTAAAGGATCAGTTTAGGGTCCTATAAGGTGGATCGTGTGCGTTCGTTGCGAAAAATTCCGATGCGACTTCGTGGCACGAACATTTGCACTAGTTCGACCCGCTTTGTACCGAGTTTCGTAAGGCAACCAAACGGTCCAAAATGCACCCAAATAGTATGAAACGCACCAAAACATCAGTTTAGGGTCCAATGGGGTGGATCGGGCGCGTTCGTTCTGAAAAATTCTGACGTGACTTCGTGGCACGAACTTTTGCACTAGTTCGGCCCGCTTTGCACCGAGTTTCGTAAGGCAACCAAACGGTCTCAAATGCACCCAAATAGTAAGAAATGCACCAAAACGTCAGTTTAGAGTCTAATGCGGTGGATTGGGTGCGTTCGTTTGGAAAAATTCCGACGCGACTTCGTGGCACGAACTTTTGCACTAGTTCGGCCCGTTTTGCAACGAGTTTCGTAAGGCAACCAAACGGTCCCAAATGCACCCAAATAGTACAGAACACACTAAAACATCAGTTTGGGGTCCTATAAGGTGTACCGTGTGCGTTCATTGCGAAAAATTCCGACGCGACTTCGTGGCACGAACTTTTGCACTAGTTCGGCCCGTTTTGGACCAAGTTCCGTAAGGCAACCAAACTGTCCCTAATGCACCCAAATAGTAAGAAATACACGAAAATGTCAGTGTAGGGTCCAATGGGGTGGATCGAGTGCCTTCGCCGCGAAAAATTCCGATGCGACTTCCTGGCACGAACTTTTGCACTAGTTCGGCCCGTTTTGAACCAAGTTCCCTAAGGCAACCAAACGGTCCCAAATGCACCCAAATAGTACGGAACACACTAAAACATCAGTTTGGGGTCCTATAAGGTGGATCGTGTGCATTCGTTATGAAAAATTCCGACGCGATTTCGTGGCACGAACTTTTGCACTAGTTCGGTCCGTTTTGCACGAAGTTCCGTAAGGCAACCATACGGTCTCAAATGCACCCAAATAGTACGGAATGCACTAAAACATCAGTTTGGGGTCCTATAAGGTGGATCGTGTGCATTCGTTACGAAAAATTCCGACGCGACTTCGTGGCACGAACTTTTGCACTAGTTCGGCCCGTTTTGCACCGAGTTCCGTAATGCACCCGAACGGTCCCAAATGCAATTAAATAGTACGAAACACACCAAAACGTTAGTTTAGGGTCTATGGGTGGATCGGGTGCGTTCGTTGCAAAAATTCCGACGCGACTTCGTGTACGAACTTTTGCACTAGTTCGGCCCGTTTTTGCACCAGTTCCGTAAGGCAACCAAACGGTCCAAATGCCCAAATAGTACGAACCACCAAAACATCAGTTTAGGGTCCATGGGTGGATCGGTGCCTTCTCGCGAAAAATTCCGAGCGACTTCGGGCACAAATTTGCCTAATTCGCCCGGTTTGCACCGAGTTTGTAAGGCAACACACGTCTCAAATGCACCCAAATAGTAGAAACGCACCAAACGTCAGTTTAGGGTCCAAGGGTGGATCGGGTGCGTTCGTTCTGAAAATTTGACGTGACTTCGTGCACGACTTTTGCACTAGTTCGGCCCGCTTTGCACCGAGTTTCGTTAGGCAACCAAACGGTCTCAAATGCACCCAATAGTAAGAAATGCACCAAAACGTCAGTTTAGAGTCTAATGCGGTGGATTGGGTGCGTTCGTTTGGAAAAATTCCGACGCGACTTCGTGGCACGAACTTTTGCACTAGTTCGGCCCGCTTTTGCACCGAGTTTCGTAAGGCAACCAAACGGTCTCAAATGCACCCAAATAGTATGGAATGCACTAAAGGATCAGTTTAGGGTCCTATAAGGTGGATCGTGTGCGTTCGTTGCGAAAAATTCCGATGCGACTTCGTGGCACGAAC
Source organism: Panicum virgatum (assembly GCF_016808335.1). Lineage (NCBI taxonomy): Eukaryota > Viridiplantae > Streptophyta > Magnoliopsida > Poales > Poaceae > Panicum > Panicum virgatum. The sequence goes on from NW_024376319.1 coordinate 61,557, forward strand.
TTTTGCACTAGTTCGGCCCGTTTTGCACCAAGTTCCGTAAGGCAACCAAACGGTCTCAAATGCACCCAAATAGTACGGAACACACTAAAACATCAGTTTAGGGTCCTATAAGGTGGATCGTGTGCGTTCGTTGCGAAAAATTCCGACGCGACTTCGTGGCACGAACTTTTGCACTAGTTTGGCCCGTTTTACACCGAGTTTCGTAAGGCAACCAAACGGTCTCAAATGCACCCAAATAGTACGGAACACACTAAAACATTAGTTTGGGGTCCTATAAGGTGTACCGTGTGCGTTCAGTTGCGAAAAATTCCGACGCGACTTCGTGGCACGAACTTTTGCACTAGTTCGGCCCGTTTTGGACCAAGTTCCGTAAGGCAACCAAACGGTCCCTAATGCACCCAAATAGTAAGAAATACACGAAAATGTCAGTTTAGGGTCCAATGGGGTGGATCGGGTGCCTTCGTCGCGAAAAATTCCGATGCGACTTCGTGGCACGAACTTTTGCACTAGTTCGGCCCGTTTTGAACCAAGTTCCCTAAGGCAACCAAACGGTCCCAAATGCACCCAAATAGTACGGAACGCACTAAAACATCAGTTTGGGGTCCTATAAGGTGGATCGTGTGCATTCGTTACGAAAAATTCCGACGCGATTTCGTGGCACGAACTTTTGCACTAGTTCGGTCCGTTTTGCACCAAGTTCCGTAAGGCAACCATACGGTCTCAAATGCACCCAAATAGTACGGAATGCACTAAAACATCAGTTTGGGGTCCTATAAGGTGGATCGTGTGCATTCGTTACGAAAAATTCCGACGCGACTTCGTGGCACGAACTTTTGCACTAGTTCGGCCCGTTTTGGCACCGAGTTCCGTAATGCACCCGAACGGTCCCAAATGCAATTAAATAGTACGAAACACACCAAAACAGTTAGTTTAGGGTCTAATGGGGTGGATCGGGTGTGTTCGTTGCGAAAAATTCCGACGCGACTTCGTGTCACGAACTTTTGCACTAGTTCGGCCTGCTTTGCACCGAATTTCGTAAGGCAACCAAACGGTCCCAAATGTACCCAAACAGTACGAAACGCACCAAAACGTCAGTTTAGGGTCCAATGGGGTGGATCGGGTGCCTTCATCGCGAAAAATTCCGATGCGACTTCGTGGCACGAACTTTTGCACTAGTTCGGCCCGTTTTGCACCAAGTTCCGTAAGGCAACCAAACGGTCTCAAATGCACCCAAATAGTACGGAACACACTAAAACATCAGTTTAGGGTCCTATAAGGTGGATCGTTTGCGTTTGTTGCGAAAAATTCCAACGCGACTTCGTGGCACGAACTTTTGCACTAGTTCGGCCCGCTTTGCACCGAGTTTCGTAAGGCAACCAAACGGTCCCAAATGCACCCAAATGTTGTGAAACGCACCAAAATGTCAGTTTAGGGTCCAATGGGGAGATCGGGTGCGTTCGTTCTGAAAAATTCTCACGTGACTTCGTGGCACAAACTTTTGCACTAGTTCGGCCCGCTTTGCACCGAGTTTCATAAGGCAACCAAACAGTCCCAAATGCACCCAAATAGTATGGAATGCACTAAAGGATCAGTTTAGGGTCCTATAAGGTGGATCGTGTGCGTTCGTTGCGAAAAATTCCGACGCGACTTCATGGCACGAACTTTTGCACTTGTTCGGCCTGTTTTACACCGAGTTCCGTAATGCAACCGAATGGTCCCAAATGCACCCAAATAGTATGAAATGCTCCAAAACATCAGTTTAGGGTCCAATGGGGTGGATCAGGTGTGTTCGTTGTGAAAAATTTCGACGCGACTTCGTGGCACGAACATTTGCACTAGTTCGACTCGCTTTGCACCGAGTTTCGTAAGGCAACCAAACGGTCCCAAATGCACCCAAATAGTATGAAACGCACCAAAACGTCAGTTTAGGGTCCTATAAGGTGGATCGTGTGCATTCGTTCTGAAAAATTCTGACGTGACTTCGTGGCACGAACTTTTGCACTAGTTCGGCCCGCTTTGCACCGAGTTTCGTAAGGCAACCAAACGGTCTCAAATGCACCCAAATAGTAAGAAATGCACCAAAACGTCAGTTTAGAGTCTAATGCGGTGGATTGGGTGCGTTCGTTTGGAAAAATTCCGACGCGACTTCGTGGCACGAACTTTTGCACTAGTTCGGCCCGCTTTGCACCGAGTTTCGTAAGGCAACCAAACGGTCTCAAATGCACCCAAATAGTATGGAATGCACTAAAGGATCAGTTTAGGGTCCTATAAGGTGGATCGTGTGCGTTCGTTGCGAAAAATTCCGATGCGACTTCGTGGCACGAACTTTTGCACTAGTTCGGCCCGTTTTGCACCAAGTTCCGTAAGGCAACCAAACGGTCTCAAATGCACCCAAATAGTACGGAACACACTAAAACATCAGTTTAGGGTCCTATAAGGTGGATCGTGTGCGTTCGTTGCGAAAAATTCCGACGCGACTTCGTGGCACGAACTTTTGCACTAGTTTGGCCCGTTTTACACCGAGTTTCGTAAGGCAACAAAACGGTCTCAAATGCACCCAAATAGTACGGAACACACTAAAACATTAGTTTGGGGTCCTATAAGGTGTACCGTGTGCGTTCGTTGCGAAAAATTCCGACGCGACTTCGTGGCACGAACTTTTGCACTAGTTCGGCCCGTTTTGGACCAAGTTCCGTAAGGCAACCAAACGGTCCCTAATGCACCCAAATAGTAAGAAATACACGAAAATGTCAGTTTAGGGTCCAATGGGGTGGATCGGGTCCTTCGTCGCGAAAAATTCCGATGCGACTTCGTGGCACGAACTTTTGCACTAGTTCGGCCCGTTTTGAACCAAGTTCCCTAAGGCAACCAAACGGTCCCAAATGCACCCAAATAGTACGGAACGCACTAAAACATCAGTTTGGGGTCCTATAAGGTGGATCGTGTGCATTCGTTACGAAAAATTCCGACGCGATTTCGTGGCACGAACTTTTGCACTAGTTCGGTCCGTTTTGCACCAAGTTCCGTAAGGCAACCATACGGTCTCAAATGCACCCAAATAGTACGGAATGCACTAAAACATCAGTTTGGGGTCCTATAAGGTGGATCGTGTGCATTCGTTACGAAAAATTCCGACGCGACTTCGTGGCACGAACTTTTGCACTAGTTCGGCCCGTTTTGCACCGAGTTCCGTAATGCACCCGAACGGTCCCAAATGCAATTAAATAGTACGAAACACACCAAAACATTAGTTTAGGGTCTAATGGGGTGGATCGGGTGTGTTCGTTGCGAAAAATTCCGACGCGACTTCGTGTCACGAACTTTTGCACTAGTTCGGCCTGCTTTGCACCGAATTTCGTAAGGCAACCAAACGGTCCCAAATGTACCCAAACAGTACGAAACGCACCAAAACGTCAGTTTAGGGTCCAATGGGGTGGATCGGGTGCCTTCATCGCGAAAAATTCAGATGCGACTTCGTGGCACGAACTTTTGCACTAGTTCGGCCCGTTTTGCACCAAGTTCCGTAAGGCAACCAAACGGTCTCAAATGCACCCAAATAGTACGGAACACACTAAAACATCAGTTTAGGGTCCTATAAGGTGGATCGTTTGCGTTTGTTGCGAAAAATTACAACGCGACTTCGTGGCACGAACTTTTGCACTAGTTCGGCCCGCTTTGCACCGAGTTTCGTAAGGCAACCAAACGGTCCCAAATGCACCCAAATGTTGTGAAACGCACCAAAATGTCAGTTTAGGGTCCAATGGGGAGATCGGGTGCGTTCGTTCTGAAAAATTCTCACGTGACTTCGTGGCACAAACTTTTGCACCTAGTTCGGCCCGCTTTGCACCGAGTTTCATAAGGCAACCAAACAGTCCCAAATGCACCCAAATAGTATGGAATGCACTAAAGGATCAGTTTAGGGTCCTATAAGGTGGATCGTGTGCGTTCGTTGCGAAAAATTCCGACGCGACTTCATGGCACGAACTTTTGCACTTGTTCGGCCTGTTTTACACCGAGTTCCGTAATGCAACCGAATGGTCCCAAATGCACCCAAATAGTATGAAATGCTCCAAAACATCAGTTTAGGGTCCAATGGGGTGGATCAGGTGTGTTCGTTGTGAAAAATTTCGACGCGACTTCGTGGCACGAACATTTGCACTAGTTCGACCTCGCTTTGCACCGAGTTTCGTAAGGCAACCAAACGGTCCCAAATGCACCCAAATAGTATGAAACGCACCAAAACGTCAGTTTAGGGTCCAATGGGGTGGATCGGGTGCGTTCGTTCTGAAAAATTCTGACGTGACTTCGTGGCACGAACTTTTGCACTAGTTCGGCCCGCTTTGCACCGAGTTTCGTAAGGCAACCAAACGGTCTCAAATGCACCCAAATAGTAAGAAATGCACCAAAACGTCAGTTTAGAGTCTAATGCGGTGGATTGGGTGCGTTCGTTTGGAAAAATTCCGACGCGACTTCGTGGCACGAACTTTTGCACTAGTTCGGCCCGTTTTGCACCGAGTTTCGTAAGGCAACCAAACAGTCTCAAATGCACACAAATAGTATGGAATGCACTAAAGGATCAGTTTAGGGTCCTATAAGGTGGATCGTGTGCGTTCGTTGCGAAAAATTCCGATGCGACTTCGTGGCACGAACTTTTGCACTAGTTCGGCCCGTTTTGTACAAATTCCGTAAGGCAACCAAACGGTCTTAAATGCACCCAAATAGTACGGAACACACTAAAACATCAGTTTAGGGTCCTATAAGGTGGATCGTGTGCGTTCGTTGCGAAAAATTCCGACGCGACTTCGTGGCACGAACTTTTGCACTAGTTTGGCCCGTTTTGCAACGAGTTTCGTAAGGCAACCAAACGGTCTCAAATGCACCCAAATAGTACAAAACACACTAAAACATCAGTTTGGGGTCCTATAAGGTGTACCGTGTGCGTTCATTGCGAAAAATTCCGACGCGACTTCGTGGCACGAACTTTTGCACTAGTTCGGCCCGTTTTGGACCAAGTTCCGTAAGGCAACCAAACGGTCCCTAATGCACCCAAATAGTAAGAAATACACGAAAATTTCAGTTTAGGGTCCAATGGGGTGGATCGAGTGCCTTCGTCGCGAAAAATTCCGATGCGACTTCGTGGCACGAACTTTTGCACTAGTTCGGCCCGTTTTGAACCAAGTTCTCTAAGGCAACCAAACGGTCCCAAATGCACCCAAATAGTACAGAACGCACTAAAACATCAGTTTGGGGTCCTATTAGGTGGATCGTGTGCATTCGTTACGAAAAATTCCGACGCAACTTCGTGGCACGAACTTTTGCACTAGTTCGGCCCGTTTTGCACCGAGTTCCGTAATGCACCCGAACGGTCCCAAATGCAATTAAATAGTACGAACACACCAAAACGTTAGTTTAGGGTCTAATGGGGTGGATCGGGTGTGTTCGTTGCGAAAAATTCCGACGCGACTTCGTGTCACGAACTTTTGCACTAGTTCGGCCTGCTTTGCACCGAATTTCGTAAGGCAACCAAACGGTCCCAAATGTACCCAAACAGTACGAAACGCACCAAAATGTCAGTTTAGGGTCCAATGTGGTGGATCGGGTGCCTTCATCGCGAAAAATTCCGATGCGACTTCGTGGCATGAACTTTTGCACTAGTTCGGCCCGTTTTGCACCAAGTTCCGTAAGGCAACCAAACGGTCTCAAATGCACCCAAATAGTACGGAACACACTAAAACATCAGTTTAGAGTCCTATAAGGTGGATCGTTTGCGTTTGTTGCGAAAAATTCCAACGCGACTTCGTGGCACGAACTTTTGCACTAGTTCGGCCCGTTTTGCACCGAGTTTCGTAAGGCAACCAAACGGTCCCAAATGCACCCAAATGTTGTGAAACACACCAAAATGTCAGTTTCGGGTCCAATGGGGAGATCGGGTGCGTTCGTTCTGAAAAATTCTCACGTGACTTCGTGGCACAAACTTTTGCACTTGTTCGGCCCGCTTTGCACCGAGTTTCATAAGGCAACCAAACAGTCCCAAATGCACCCAAATAGTATGGAATGCACTAAAGGATCAGTTTAGGGTCCTATAAGGTGGATCGTGTGCATTCGTTGCGAAAAATTCCGACGCGACTTCATGGCACGAACTTTTGCACTTGTTCGGCCTGTTTTACATCGAGTTCCGTAATGCAACCGAATTGTCCCAAATGCACCCAAATAGTATGAAATGCTCCAAAACATCAGTTTAGGGTCCAATGGGGTGGATCAGGTGTGTTCGTTGTGAAAAATTTCGACGCGACTTCGTGGCACGAACATTTGCACTAGTTCGACCCGCTTTGCACCGAGTTTCGTAAGGCAACCAAACGGTCCCAAATGCACCCAAATAGTATGAAACGCACCAAAACGTCAGTTTAGGGTCCAATGGGGTGGATCGGGTGCGTTCGTTCTGAAAGATTCTGACGTGACTTCGTGGCACAAACTTTTGCACTAATTCGGCCCGCTTTGCACCGAGTTTCGTAAGGCAACCAAACGGTCCCAAATGCACCCAAATGTTATGAAGCGCACCAAAATGTCAGTTTCGGGTCCAATGGAGTGGACCAGGTGTGTTCGTACTGAAAAATTCTGACGTGACTTCGTGGCACCAACTTTTGCACTAGATCGGCCCGTTTTGCACCGAGTTTTGTAAGGCAACGAAACGGTCCCTAATGCACCCAAATAGTAAGAAATGCACCAAAACATCAGTTTAGGATCCAATGAGGTGGATCGGCCTTCAGTCGCGAAAAATTCCGATGCGACTTCGTGGCAGGAACTTTTGCACTAGTTCGGCCCATTTTGCAGCAAGTTCCGTAAGGCAACCAAACGGTCTCAAATGCACCCAAATAGTACAGAACGCACTAAAACATCAGTTTAGGGTCCTATAAGGTGGATCGTGTGCGTTCGTTGCGAAAAATTAAGACGCGACTTCGTCGCACAAACTTTTGCACTAGTTTGGCCCGTTTTGCACCAAGTTCCGTAAGGCAACCAAACAGTCTCAAATGCACACAAATAGTACAGAACGCACTAAAACATCAGTTTGGGGTCCTATAAGGTGGATCGTGTGCATTCGTTGCGAAAAATTCCGACGCGACTTCGTAGCACAAACTTTTTCACTAGTTCGGCCCGTTTTGCACCGAGTTCCGTAAGGCAACCGAACGGCCCCAAATGCAACTAAATAGTACGAAACACACCAAAACGTTAGTTTAGGGTCTAATGGGGTGGATCGGGTGTGTTCGTTGCGAAAAATTCCGATGCGACTTCGTGGCACGAACTTTTGCACTAGTTCGGCCTGTTTTGCACCGAGTTCCGTAATGCAACCGAATGGTCCCAAATGGACCCAAATAGTGTGAAATGCTCCAAAACATCAGTTTAGGGTCCAATGGGGTGGATCAAGTGTGTTCGTTGTGAAAAATTTCGACGCGACTTCGCGACACGAACTTTTGCACTAGTTCGACCCGCTTTGCACCAAGTTTCGTAAGGCAACCAAACGGTCCCAAATGCACCCAAATAGTATGAAACGCACCAAAACGTCAGTTTAGGCAATGGGGTGGATCGGGTGCGTTTGTTCTGAAAAATTCTGACGTGACTTCGTGGCACAAACTTTTGCACTAATTCGGCCCGCTTTGCACCCAGTTTTGTAAGGCAACCAAACGGTCCCAAATGCACCCAAATGTTATGAAACGCACCAAAATGCCAGTTTAGGATCCAATGGAGTGGACCGGGTGTGTTCGTACTGAAAAATTCTGATGTGACTTCGTGGCACAAACTTTTGCACTAGTTCGGCCCGCTTTGCACCGAGTTTCGTAAGGCAACCAAACGGTCCCAAATGCACCCAAATATTACAAAACGCACCAAAACGTCAGTGTAGGATCCAATGGGGTAGATCGGATGCATACGTTGCGAAAAATTCCGACGCGACTTCGGGGCACGAACTTTTGCACTAGTTCGGCCCATTTTGCACCGAGTTCCGTAAGGCAACCGAATGATCCCAAATACACCCAAATAGTACGAAATGCACCAAAATGTCAGTTTAGCGTCCAATGGGGTGGATCCGGTGCGTTCGTTGCGAAAAATTCCTAATTGACTTCGTGGCACGAACTTTTGCACTAGTTCGGCCCGTTTTGCACCGAGTTTCGTAAGGCAACCAAACGGTCTCAAATGCACCCAAATAGTATGGAATGCACTAAAGGATCAGTTTAGGGTCCTATAAGGTGGATCGTGTGCGTTCGTTGCGAAAAATTCCGATGCGACTTCGTGGCACGAACTTTTGCACTAGTTCGGCCCGTTTTGCACCAAGTTCCGTAAGGCAACCAAACGGTCTTAAATGCACCCAAATAGTACGGAACACACTAAAACATCAGTTTAGGGTCCTATAAGGTGGATCGTGTGCGTTCGTTTGGAAAAATTCCGACGCGACTTCGTGGCACGAACTTTTGCACTAGTTCGGCCCGTTTTGCACCGAGTTTCGTAAGGCAACCAAACAGTCTCAAATGCACACAAATAGTATGGAATGCACTAAAGGATCAGTTTAGGGTCCTATAAGGTGGATCGTGTGCGTTCGTTGCGAAAAATTCCGATGCGACTTCGTGGCACGAACTTTTGCACTAGTTCGGCCCGTTTTGTACAAATTCCGTAAGGCAACCAAACGGTCTTAAATGCACCCAAATAGTACGGAACACACTAAAACATCAGTTTAGGGTCCTATAAGGTGGATCGTGTGCGTTCGTTGCGAAAAATTCCGAAGCGACTTCGTGGCACGAACTTTTGCACTAGTTTGGCCCGTTTTGCAACGAGTTTCGTAAGGCAACCAAACGGTCTCAAATGCACCCAAATAGTACAAAACACACTAAAACATCAGTTTGGGGTCCTATAAGGTGTACCGTGTGCGTTCATTGCGAAAAATTCCGACGCGACTTCGTGGCACGAACTTTTGCACTAGTTCGGCCCGTTTTGGACCAAGTTCCGTAAGGCAACCAAACGGTCCCTAATGCACCCAAATAGTAAGAAATACACGAAAATTTCAGTTTAGGGTCCAATGGGGTGGATCGAGTGCCTTCGTCGCGAAAAATTCCGATGCGACTTCGTGGCACGAACTTTTGCACTAGTTCGGCCCGTTTTGAACCAAGTTCTCTAAGGCAACCAAACGGTCCCAAATGCACCCAAATAGTACAGAACGCACTAAAACATCAGTTTGGGGTCCTATTAGGTGGATCGTGTGCATTCGTTACGAAAAATTCCGACGCAACTTCGTGGCACGAACTTTTGCACTAGTTCGGCCCGTTTTGCACCGAGTTCCATAATGCACCCGAACGGTCCCAAATGCAATTAAATAGTACGAACACACCAAAACGTTAGTTTAGGGTCTAATGGGGTGGATCGGGTGTGTTCGTTGCGAAAAATTCCGACGCGACTTCGTGTCACGAACTTTTGCACTAGTTCGGCCTGCTTTGCACCGAATTTCGTAAGGCAACCAAACGGTCCCAAATGTACCCAAACAGTACGAAACGCACCAAAATGTCAGTTTAGGGTCCAATGTGGTGGATCGGGTGCCTTCATCGCGAAAAATTCCGATGCGACTTCGTGGCATGAACTTTTGCACTAGTTCGGCCCGTTTTGCACCAAGTTCCGTAAGGCAACCAAACGGTCTCAAATGCACCCAAATAGTACGGAACACACTAAAACATCAGTTTAGAGTCCTATAAGGTGGATCGTTTGCGTTTGTTGCGAAAAATTCCAACGCGACTTCGTGGCACGAACTTTTGCACTAGTTCGGCCCGTTTTGCACCGAGTTTCGTAAGGCAACCAAACGGTCCCAAATGCACCCAAATGTTGTGAAACACACCAAAATGTCAGTTTCGGGTCCAATGGGGAGATCGGGTGCGTTCGTTCTGAAAAATTCTCACGTGACTTCGTGGCACAAACTTTTGCACTTGTTCGGCCCGCTTTGCACCGAGTTTCATAAGGCAACCAAACAGTCCCAAATGCACCCAAATAGTATGGAATGCACTAAAGGATCAGTTTAGGGTCCTATAAGGTGGATCGTGTGCATTCGTTGCGAAAAATTCCGACGCGACTTCATGGCACGAACTTTTGCACTTGTTCGGCCTGTTTTACATCGAGTTCCGTAATGCAACCGAATTGTCCCAAATGCACCCAAATAGTATGAAATGCTCCAAAACATCAGTTTAGGGTCCAATGGGGTGGATCAGGTGTGTTCGTTGTGAAAAATTTCGACGCGACTTCGTGGCACGAACATTTGCACTAGTTCGACCCGCTTTGCACCGAGTTTCGTAAGGCAACCAAACGGTCCCAAATGCACCCAAATAGTATGAAACGCACCAAAACGTCAGTTTAGGGTCCAATGGGGTGGATCGGGTGCGTTCGTTCTGAAAGATTCTGACGTGACTTCGTGGCACAAACTTTTGCACTAATTCGGCCCGCTTTGCACCGAGTTTCGTAAGGCAACCAAACGGTCCCAAATGCACCCAAATGTTATGAAGCGCACCAAAATGTCAGTTTCGGGTCCAATGGAGTGGACCAGGTGTGTTCGTACTGAAAAATTCTGACGTGACTTCGTGGCACCAACTTTTGCACTAGATCGGCCCGTTTTGCACCGAGTTTTGTAAGGCAACGAAACGGTCCCTAATGCACCCAAATAGTAAGAAATGCACCAAAACATCAGTTTAGGATCCAATGAGGTGGATCGGGTGCCTTCAGTCGCGAAAAATTCCGATGCGACTTCGTGGCAGGAACTTTTGCACTAGTTCGGCCCATTTTGCACCAAGTTCCGTAAGGCAACCAAACGGTCTCAAATGCACCCAAATAGTACAGAACGCACTAAAACATCAGTTTAGGGTCCTATAAGGTGGATCGTGTGCGTTCGTTGCGAAAAATTAAGACGCGACTTCGTCGCACAAACTTTTGCACTAGTTTGGCCCGTTTTGCACCAAGTTCCATAAGGCAACCAAACAGTCTCAAATGCACACAAATAGTACAGAACGCACTAAAACATCAGTTTGGGGTCCTATAAGGTGGATCGTGTGCATTCGTTGCGAAAAATTCCGACGCGACTTCGTAGCACAAACTTTTTCACTAGTTCGGCCCGTTTTGCACCGAGTTCCGTAAGGCAACCGAACGGCCCCAAATGCAACTAAATAGTACGAAACACACCAAAACGTTAGTTTAGGGTCTAATGGGGTGGATCGGGTGTGTTCGTTGCGAAAAATTCCGATGCGACTTCGTGGCACGAACTTTTGCACTAGTTCGGCCTGTTTTGCACCGAGTTCCGTAATGCAACCGAATGGTCCCAAATGGACCCAAATAGTGTGAAATGCTCCAAAACATCAGTTTAGGGTCCAATGGGGTGGATCAAGTGTGTTCGTTGTGAAAAATTTCGACGCGACTTCGCGACACGAACTTTTGCACTAGTTCGACCCGCTTTGCACCAAGTTTCGTAAGGCAACCAAACGGTCCCAAATGCACCCAAATAGTATGAAACGCACCAAAACGTCAGTTTAGGCAATGGGGTGGATCGGGTGCGTTCGTTCTGAAAAATTCTGACGTGACTTCGTGGCACAAACTTTTGCACTAATTCGGCCCGCTTTGCACCCAGTTTTGTAAGGCAACCAAACGGTCCCAAATGCACCCAAATGTTATGAAACGCACCAAAATGCCAGTTTAGGATCCAATGGAGTGGACCGGGTGTGTTCGTACTGAAAAATTCTGATGTGACTTCGTGGCACAAACTTTTGCACTAGTTCGGCCCGCTTTGCACCGAGTTTCGTAAGGCAACCAAACGGTCCCAAATGCACCCAAATATTACAAAACGCACCAAAACGTCAGTGTAGGATCCAATGGGGTAGATCGGATGCATACGTTGCGAAAAATTCCGACGCGACTTCGGGGCACGAACTTTTGCACTAGTTCGGCCCATTTTGCACCGAGTTCCGTAAGGCAACCGAATGATCCCAAATACACCCAAATAGTACGAAATGCACCAAAATGTCAGTTTAGCGTCCAATGGGGTGGATCCGGTGCGTTCGTTGCGAAAAATTCCTAATTGACTTCGTGGCACGAACTTTTGCACTAGTTCGGCCCGTTTTGCACCGAGTTTCGTAAGGCAACCAAACGGTCTCAAATGCACCCAAATAGTATGGAATGCACTAAAGGATCAGTTTAGGGTCCTATAAGGTGGATCGTGTGCGTTCGTTGCGAAAAATTCCGATGCGACTTCGTGGCACGAACTTTTGCACTAGTTCGGCCCATTTTGCACCAAGTTCCGTAAGGCAACCAAACGGTCTTAAATGCGCCCAAAGAGTACGGAACACACTAAAACATCAGTTTAGGGTCCTATAAGGTGGATCGTGTGCGTTCGTTGCGAAAAATTCCGACGCGACTTCGTGGCACGAACTTTTGCACTAGTTTGGCCCGTTTTGCAACGAGTTTCGTAAGGCAACCAAACGGTCTCAAATGCACCCAAATAGTACAGAACACACTAAAACATCAGTTTGGGGGTCCTATAAGGTGTACCGTGTGCGTTCATTGCGAAAAATTCCGACGCGACTTCGTGGCACGAACTTTTGCACTAGTTCGGCCCGTTTTGGACCAAGTTCCGTAAGGCAACCAAACGGTCCCTAATGCACCCAAATAGTAAGAAATACACGAAAATTTCTGTTTAGGGTCCAATGGGGTGGATCGGGTGCCTTCGTCGCGAAAAATTCCGATGCGACTTCGTGGCACGAACTTTTGTACTAGTTCGGCCCGTTTTGAACCAAGTTCCCTAAGGCAACCAAACGGTCCCAAATGCACCCAAATAGTACGGAACGCACTAAAACATCAGTTTGGGGTCCTATAAGGTGGATCGTGTGCATTCGTTACGAAAAATTCCGACGCGACTTCGTGGCACGAACTTTTGCACTAGTTCGGCCCGTTTTGCACCGAGTTCCGTAATACACCCGAACGGTCCCAAATGCAATTAAATAGTACGAAACACACCAAAACATTAGTTTAGTGTCTAATGGGGTGGATCGGGTGTGTTCGTTGCGAAAAATTCCGACACGACTTCGTGTCACGAACTTTTGCACTAGTTCGGCCTGCTTTGTACCGAATTTCGTAAGGCAACGAAACGGTCCCAAATGTACCCAAACAGTACGAAACGCACCAAAATGTCAGTTTAGGGTCCAATGTGGTGGATCGGGTGCCTTCATCGCGAAAAATTCCGATGCGACTTCGTGGCACGAACTTTTGCACTAGTTCGGCCCGTTTTGCACCAAGTTCCGTAAGGCAACCAAACGGTCCCAAATGCACCAAAATAGTATGAAACGCACCAAAACATCAGTTTAGGGTCCTATAAGGTGGATCGTGTGCGTTCGTTGCGAAAAATTCCGACGCGACTTCGTGGCACGTAGTTTTGCACTAGTTCAGCCCGTTTTGCACCGAGTTCCGTAAGGCAACCAAACGGTCCCAAATGCACCCAAATAGTACGAAACACATGAAAATATCCGTTTAGGGTCCAATGGGGTGGATCGGGTGCCTTCGTCGGGAAAAATTCTGATGCGACTTCGTGGCACGAACTTTTGCACTTGTTCGGCCCGTTTTGAACCAAGTTCTGTAAGGCAACCAAACGGTCCCAAATGCACCCAAATAGCACAGAACACACTAAAACATTAGTTTAGGGTCCTATAAGGAGGATCATGTGCGTTCGTTGCGAAAAATTCCGACGCGGCTTCGTGGCACAAACTTTTGCACTGGTTCGACCCGTTTTGCACCGAGTTCCGTAAGGCAACCGAACGGTCCCAAATGCACCCAAATAGTACGAAACGCACCAAAACGTCAGTTTAGGGCCTAATGGGGTGGATCGGGTGTGTTCGTGGTGCAAAATTCCGGCGTGACTTCGTGACACGAACTTTTGCACTAATTCGGCCCGCTTTGCACCAAGTTCCGTAAGGCAACCAAACGGTCCCAAATGCACCCAAATAGTACGAAACGCACCAAAACGTCAGTTTAGGGTCCAATGGGGTGGATCGGATGCATTCGTTGCGAAAAATTCCGAAGCGACTTCGTCGCACGAACTTTTGCACTAGTTCGGCCCGCTTTGCACCGAGTTTCGTAAGGCAACCGAACGGTCCCAAATGCACCCAAATAGTATGAAACGCACCAAAACGTTAGTTTAGGGCCTAATGGGGTGGATCGGGTGTGTTCGTGGTGAAAAATTCCGAAGCGACTTCATGGCACGAACTTTTGCACTAGTTCGGCCCGCTTTGCACCAAGTTCCGTAAGGCAACCAAACGGTCCCAAATGCACCCAAATAGTACGAAACGCACCAAAACGTCAGTTTAGGGTCCAATGGGGTGGATCGGATGCATTCGTTGTGAAAAATTCCGACGCGACTTCGTGGCACGAACTTTTGCACTAGTTCGGCCCGTTTTGAACCGAGTTTCTTAAGGCAACGAAACGGTCCCAAATGCTCCAAAATAGTACAAAATGCACCAAAATGTCAGTTTCGAGTCCAATGGGGTGGATCGGATGCATTCGTTGCGAAAAATTCCGACGCGACTTCGTTGCACGTACTTTTGCACTAGTTCGGCCCGTTTTGCACCGAGTTTTGTAAGGCAACGAAACGGTCCCTAATGCATCCAAATAGTAAGAAATGCACCAAAACATCAGTTTAGGGTCCAATGAGGTGGATCGGGTGCCTTCAGTCGCGAAAAATTCCGATGCGACTTCGTGGCAGGAACTTTTGCACTAGTTCGGCCTATTTTGCACCAAGTTCCGTAAGGCAACCAAACGGTCTCAAATGCACCCTAATAGTACGGAACGCACTAAAACATCAGTTTACGGTCCTATAAGGTGGATCGTGTGCGTTCGTTGCGAAAAATTAAGACGCGACTTCGTCGCACGAACTTTTGCACTAGTTCGGCCCGTTTTGCACCAAGTTCCGTAAGGCAACCAAACGGTCTCAAATGCACACAAATAGTACGGAACGCACTGAAACATCAGTTTGGGGTCCTATAAGGTGGATCGTGTGCATTCGTTGCGAAAAATTCCGACGCGACTTCGTAGCACGAACTTTTTCACTAGTTCGGCCCGTTTTGCACCGAGTTCCGTAAGGCAACCGAACGGTCCCAAATGCAACTAAATAGTATGAAACACACCAAAACGTTAGTTTAGGGTCTAATGGGGTGGATCGGGTGTGTTCGTTGCGAAAAATTCAGACGTGACTTCGTGGCATGAACTTTTGCACTAGTTCGGCCTGTTTTGCACCGAGTTCCATATTGCAACCGAATGGTCCCAAATGCACCCAAATAGTACGAAATGCACCAAAATGTCCGTTTAGCATCCAATGGGGTGGATCCGGTGCGTTCGTTGCGAAAAATTCCTAAGCGACTTTGTGGCACGAACTTTTGCACAAGTTCGGCCCGTTTTGCACTGAGTTTCGTAAGGCAACCAAACGGTCCCAAATGCACCAAAATAGTATGAAACGCACCAAAACGTCAGTTTAGGGTCCAATGGGGTGGATCAAGTGCGTTCGTTCTGAAAAATTCTGAAGTGACTTCGTGGCACAATCTTTTGCACTAATTCGGCCCACTTTGCACCGAGTTTCGTAAGGCAACCAAACGGTCCCAAATGCACCCAAATGTTATGAAACGCACCAAAATGTCAGTTTAGGGTCCGATGGGGTGGATCGGGTATGTTCGTTGTGAAAAAATCTGACGCGACTTCGTGGCACGAACTTTTGCACAAGTTCGGGACGCTTTGCACCTAGTTCCGTAAGGCAACCAAACGGTCCCAAATGCACCCAAATAGTATGAAAGGCTCCAAAACGTCAGTTTAGGGTCCAATGGGGTGGATCGGATGCATTCGTTGCGAAAAATTCCGACGCGACTTCATGGCACGAACTTTTGCACTAGTTCGGCCCGCTTTGCACCGAGTTTCGTAAGGCAACCAAACGGTCCCAAATGCACCCAAATAGTATGAAAGGCACCAAAACGTCAGTTTAGGGTCCAATGGGGTGGATCGGATGCATTCGTTGCGAAAAATTCCGACGCGACTTCATGCCACGAACTTTTGCACTAGTTCGGCCCGTTTTGCACCGAGTTCCGTAAGGCAACCGAACCGTCCCAAATGCAACTAAATAGTATGAAACACACCAAAACGTTAGTTTAGGGTCTAATGCGGTGGATCGGGTGTGTTCGTTGCGAAAAATTCCGACGCGACTTCGTGGCACGAACTTTTGCACAAGTTCGGGACGCTTTGCACCGAGTTCCGTAAAGCAACCAAACGGTCCCAAATGCACCCAAATAGTATGAAAGGCACCAAAACGTCAGTTTAGGGTCCAATGGGGTGGATCGGATGCATTCGTTGCGAAAAATTCCGACGCGACTTCATGGCACGAACTTTTGCACTAGTTCGGCCCGTTTTGCACCGAGTTCCGTAAGGCAACCGAACGGTCCCAAATGCAACTAAATAGTATGAAACACACCAAAACGTGAGTTTAGGGTCTAATGGGGTCGATCGGGTGTGTTCGTTGCGAAAAATTCCGACGCGACTTCGTGGCACGAACTTTTGCACTAGTTCGGCCTGTTTTGCACCGAGTTTCGTATTGCAACCGAATGGTCCCAAATGCACCCAATTAGTACAAAATGCACCAAAATGTCCGTTTGGCATCCAATGGGGTGGATCCGGTGCGTTTGTTGCGAAAAATTCCTAAGCGACTTTGTGGCACGAACTTTTGCACAAGTTCGGCCCGTTTGCACCGAGTTTCGTAAGGTAACCAAACGGTCCCAAATGCACCAAAATAGTATGAAACGCACCCAAACGTCAGTTTAGGGTCCAATGGGGTGGATCAAGTGCGTTCGTTCTGAAAAATTCTGAAGTGACTTCGTGGCACAATCTTTTGCACTAATTCGGCCCACTTTGCACCGAGTTTCGTAAGGCAACCAAACGGTCCCAAATGCACCCAAATGTTATGAAACGCACCAAAATGTCAGTTTAGGGTCCAATGGGGTGGATCGGGTATGTTCGTTGTGAATAATTCTGACGCGACTTCGTGGCACGAACTTTTGCACAAGTTCGGGACGCTTTGCACCTAGTTCCGTAAGGCAAACAAAAGGTCTCAAATGCACCCAAATAGTACGGAACGCACTAAAGAATCAGTTTAGGATCCTATAAGGTGGATCGTCTGCGGTCGTTGCAAAAAATTCCGACGCGACTTTGTGGCACGAACTTTTGCACTAGTTCGGCCCGCTTTGCACCGAGTTTCGTAAGGCAACCAAACAGTCCCAAATGCATCATAATAGTATGAAACGCACCAAAATGTCAGTTTAGGGTCCTATAAGGTGGATCGTGTGCGTTCGTTGTGCAAAATTCCGATGCGACTTCGTGGTACGAACTTTTGCACTAGTTCGGCCCGTTTTGTACCAAGTTCCGTAAGGCAACCAAACAGTCTCAAATGCACCCAAATAGTATGAACACACTAAAACATCAGTTTAGGTTCCTATAAGGAGGATCGTGTGCGTTTGTTGTGAAAAATTCAGATGCGACTTCGTGGCATGAACTTTTGCACTAGATCGGCCCGTTTTGCACCGAGTTTCGTAAGGCAACGAAATAGTCTCAAATGTACCCAAATAGTACGGAACGCACTAAAACATCTGTTTAGGGTCCTATAAGGTGGATCGTGTGCGTTCGTTGTGAAAAATTCCGACGCGACTTCGTGGCACAAACTTTTGCACTAGTTCGGCCTGCTTTGCACCGAGTTTCGTAAGGCAACCAAACGGTCCAAATGCACCAAAATAGTATGAAACGCACCAAAATGTTAGTTTATGGTAAAATGGGGTGGATCGGGTGCCTTCGTTGCAAAAAATTCTGATTCGACTTTGTGGCACGAACTTTTGCACTAGTTCGGCCCGTTTTGCACCAAGTTCCGTAAGGCAACCAAACGGTCTCAAATGCACCCAAATAGTACGGAACACACTAAAACATTAGTTTGGGGTCCTATAAGGTGGATCGTGTGCGTTCGTTGCGAAAAATTTAGACGCGACTTCGTGGCATGAACTTTTGCACTAGTTCGGCCCGTTTTGCACCGAGTTTCGTAAGGCAACGAAACAGTCTCAAATGTACCCAAATAGTACGGAACGCACTAAAACATCAGTTTAGGGTCCTATAAGGTGGATCGTGTGCGTTCGTTGTGAAAAATTCCGACGCGACTTCGTGGCACGAACTTTTGCACTAGTTCGGCCTGCTTTGCACCGAGTTTCGTAAGGCAACCAAACGGTCCCAAATGCACCAAAATAGTATGAAACGCACCAAAATGTTAGTTTATGGTAAAATGGGGTGGATCGGGTGCCTTCGTTGCAAAAAATTCTGATTCGACTTTGTGGCACGAACTTTTGCACTAGTTCGGCCCGTTTTGCACCAAGTTCCGTAAGGCAACCAAACGGTCTCAAATGCACCCAAATAGTACGGAACACACTAAAACATTAGTTTGGGGTCCTATAAGGTGGATCGTGTGCGTTCGTTGCGGAAAATTTAGACGCGACTTCGTGGCATGAACTTTTGCACTAGTTCGGCCCGTTTTGCACCGAGTTTCGTAAGGCAACCAAACGGTCCCTAATGCACCCAAATAGTAAGAAATACACGAAAATGTCGGTTTAGGGTCCAATGGGTTGGATCGGGTGCCTTTGTCGCGAAAAATTCCGATGCGACTTCGTAGCACAAACTTTTTCACTAGTTCGGCCCGTTTTGCACCGAGTTCCGTAAGGCAACCGAACGGTCCCAAATGCAACTAAATAGTATGAAACACACCAAAACGTTAGTTTAGGGTCTAATGGGGTGGATCGGGTGTGTTTGTTGCGAAAAATTCCGACGCGACTTCGTGGCACGAACTTTTGCACTAGTTCGGCCTGTTTTGCACCGAGTTCCGTATTGCAACCGAATGGTCCCAAATGCACCCAAATAGTACGAAATGCACCAAAATGTCCGTTTAGCATCCAATCGGGTGGATCCGGTGCGTTCGTTGCGAAAAATTCCTAAGCGACTTTGTGGCACGAACTTTTGCACAAGTTCGGCCCGTTTTGCACTGAGTTTCGTAAGGCAACCAAACGGTCCCAAATGCACCAAAATAGTATGAAACGCACCAAAACGTCAGTTTAGGGTCCAATGGGGTGGATCAAGTGCGTTCGTTCTGAAAAATTCTGAAGTGACTTCGTGGCACAATCTTTTGCACTAATTCGGCCCACTTTGCACCGAGTTTCGTAAGGCAACCAAACGGTCCCAAATGCACCCAAATGTTATGAAATGCACCAAAATGTCAGTTTAGGGTCCGATGGGGTGGATCGGGTGCGTTCGTTCTGAAAAATTCTGACGTGACTTCATAGCACAAACTTTTGCACTAGTTCGGCCCGCTTTGCACCGAGTTTCGTAAGGCAACCAAACGGTCCCAATTGCACCAAAATAGTATGAAACGCACCAAAATGTCAGTTTATGGTCCTATGAGGTGGATCGGGTGCCTTCGTCGCAAAAAATTCTGATTCGACTTCGTGGCACAAACTTTTGCACTAGTTCGGCCCATTTTGCACCAAGTTCCGTAAGGCAACCAAACGGTCTCAAATGCACCCAAATAGTACGGAACACACGAAAACATCAGTTTATGGTCCTATAAGGTGGATTGTGTGCGTTAATTGTTAAAAATTCCGACGCGACTTCGTGGCACGAACTTTTGCACTAGTTCGGCCTGTTTTCCACCAAGTTCCGTAAGGCAACCAAACGGTCTCAAATGCACCCAAATAGCACGAAACTCACTAAAACATCAGGTTAGGGTCCTATAAGGTTGATCGTGTGCGTTCGTTGCGAAAAATTCCGACGCGACTTCGTAGCACGAACTTTTACACTAGTTCGGCCCATTTTGCACCAAGTTCCGTAAGGCAACAAAAGGTCTCAAATGCACCCAAATAGTACGGAACGCACTAAAGAATCAGTTTAGGATCCTATAAGGTGGATCGTCTGCGTTCGTTGCAAAAAATTCCGACACGACTTCGTGGCACGAAGTTTTGCACTAGTTCGGCCCGTTTTGCACCAAGTTCCGTAAGGCATCCAAACGGTCTCAAATGCACCCAAATAGTACGGAACACACTAAAACTACAGTTTAGGGTCCTATAAGGTGGATCGTGTGTGTTCGTTGCGAAAAATTCCGACGCGACTTTGTGGCACCAACTTTTGCACTAGTTCGGCCCGCTTTGCACCGAGTTTCGTAAGGCAACCAAACGGTCCCAAATGCATCCAAGTAGTACGAAACGCACCAAAACGTTAGTTTAGGGTCCAATGGGGTGGATCGGGTGCCTTCATCGCGAAAAATTCCGATGCGACTTCGTGGCACGAAGTTTTGCACTAGTTCGGCCCATTTTGCCCCAAGTTCCGTAAGGCAACCAAACAGTCCCAAATGCATCCAAGTAGTACGAAACGCACCAAAATATCAGTTTAGTGTCCTATAAGGTGGATCGGGTGCCTTCATCGCGAAAAATTCCGACGCGACTTCGTGGCACGAACTTTTGCACTAGATCGGCCTGTTTTGTACCGAGTTCCGTAAGGAAACCTAACGGTCCCAAATGCACCCAAATAGTACGAAATGCACCAAAACTTCAGTTTAGGGAATAATGGGGTGAATCGGGTGTGTTCGTTGTGAAAAATTTCGAAGCGACTTCGTGGCACGAACTTTTGCACTAGTTCGACCTGCTTTGCACCGAGTTTCGTAAGGCAATCAAACGGTCCCAAATGCACCCAAATAGTATGAAACGCACCAAAACGTCAGTTTAGAGTCCAATGGGGTGGATCGTGTGCGTTCGTTCTGAAAAATTCTGACGTGACTTCGTGGCACAATCTTTTGCACTAATTCGGCCCGCTTTGCACCGAGTTTCGTAAGGCAACCAAACGGTCCCAAATGCACCCAAATGTTATGAAACGCACCAAAATGATAGTTTAGGGTCCGATGGGGTGGATCGGGTGCGTTCATTCTGAAAAATTCTGACGTGACTTCATAGCACAAACTTTTGCAGTAGTTCGGCCCGCTTTGCACCGAGTTTCGTAAGATAACCAAACGGTCCCAAATGCACCCAAATTGTACGAAAGGCACCAAACGTCAGTTTAGGGTCCAATGGGGCAGATCGGATGCATTCGTTGCGAAAAATTCCGACGCGACTTCGTGGCACCAACTTTTGCACTAGTTCGGCCCATTTTGCACCGAGTTCCGTAAGGCAACCGAACGGTCCCAAATACACCCAAATAGTACGAAATGCACCAAAATGTCAATTTAGGGTCCAATGGGGTGGATCGGGTGCGTTCGTTGCGAAAAATTCCTACGCGACTTTGTGGCACGAACTTTTGCACTAGTTCGGCCCGCTTTGCACCGAGTTTCGTAAGGCAACCAAACAGTCCCAAATGCATCATAATAGTATGAAACGCACCAAAATGTCAGTTTAGGGTCCTATAAGGTGGATCGTGTGCGTTCGTTGTGCAAAATTCCGATGCGACTTCGTGGTACGAACTTTTGCACTAGTTCGGCCCGTTTTGTACCAAGTTCCGTAAGGCAACCAAACGGTCTCAAATGCACCCAAATAGTATGGAACACACTAAAACATCAGTTTAGGTTCCTATAAGGAGGATCGTGTGCGTTTGTTGTGAAAAATTCAGACGCGACTTCGTGGCATGAACTTTTGCACTAGATCGGCCCGTTTTGCACCGAGTTTCGTAAGGCAACGAAACAGTCTCAAATGTACCCAAATAGTACGGAACGCACTAAAACATCAGTTTAGGGTCCTATAAGGTGGATCGTGTGCGTTCGTTGTGAAAAATTCCGACGCGACTTCGTGGCACGAACTTTTGCACTAGTTCGGCCTGCTTTGCACCGAGTTTCGTAAGGCAACCAAACGGTCCCAAATGCACCAAAATAGTATGAAACGCACCAAAATGTTAGTTTATGGTAAAATGGGGTGGATCGGGTGCCTTCGTTGCAAAAAATTCTGATTCGACTTTGTGGCACGAACTTTTGCACTAGTTCGGCCCGTTTTGCACCAAGTTCCGTAAGGCAACCAAACGGTCTCAAATGCACCCAAATAGTACGGAACACACTAAAACATTAGTTTGGGGTCCTATAAGGTGGATCGTGTGCGTTCGTTGCGGAAAATTTAGACGCGACTTCGTGGCATGAACTTTTGCACTAGTTCGGCCCGTTTTGCACCGAGTTTCGTAAGGCAACCAAACGGTCCCTAATGCACCCAAATAGTAAGAAATACACGAAAATGTCAGTTTAGGGTCCAATGGGTTGGATCGGGTGCCTTTGTCGCGAAAAATTCCGATGCGACTTCGTAGCACAAACTTTTTCACTAGTTCGGCCCGTTTTGCACCGAGTTCCGTAAGGCAACCGAACGGTCCCAAATGCAACTAAATAGTATGAAACACACCAAAACGTTAGTTTAGGGTCTAATGGGGTGGATCGGGTGTGTTTGTTGCGAAAAATTCCGACGCGACTTCGTGGCACGAACTTTTGCACTAGTTCGGCCTGTTTTGCACCGAGTTCCGTATTGCAACCGAATGGTCCCAAATGCACCCAAATAGTACGAAATGCACCAAAATGTCCGTTTAGCATCCAATCGGGTGGATCCGGTGCGTTCGTTGCGAAAAATTCCTAAGCGACTTTGTGGCACGAACTTTTGCACAAGTTCGGCCCGTTTTGCACTGAGTTTCGTAAGGCAACCAAACGGTCCCAAATGCACCAAAATAGTATGAAACGCACCAAAACGTCAGTTTAGGGTCCAATGGGGTGGATCAAGTGCGTTCGTTCTGAAAAATTCTGAAGTGACTTCGTGGCACAATCTTTTGCACTAATTCGGCCCACTTTGCACCGAGTTTCGTAAGGCAACCAAACGGTCCCAAATGCACCCAAATGTTATGAAATGCACCAAAATGTCAGTTTAGGGTCCGATGGGGTGGATCGGGTGCGTTCGTTCTGAAAAATTCTGACGTGACTTCATAGCACAAACTTTTGCACTAGTTCGGCCCGCTTTGCACCGAGTTTCGTAAGGCAACCAAACGGTCCCAATTGCACCAAAATAGTATGAAACGCACCAAAATGTCAGTTTATGGTCCTATGAGGTGGATCGGGTGCCTTCGTCGCAAAAAATTCTGATTCGACTTCGTGGCACAAACTTTTGCACTAGTTCGGCCCATTTTGCACCAAGTTCCGTAAGGCAACCAAACGGTCTCAAATGCACCCAAATAGTACGGAACACACGAAAACATCAGTTTATGGTCCTATAAGGTGGATTGTGTGCGTTAATTCTTAAAAATTCCGACGCGACTTCGTGGCACGAACTTTTGCACTAGTTCGGCCTGTTTTCCACCAAGTTCCGTAAGGCAACCAAACGGTCTCAAATGCACCCAAATAGCACGAAACTCACTAAAACATCAGGTTAGGGTCCTATAAGGTTGATCGTGTGCGTTCGTTGCGAAAAATTCCGACGCGACTTCGTAGCACGAACTTTTACACTAGTTCGGCCCATTTTGCACCAAGTTCCGTAAGGCAAACAAAAGGTCTCAAATGCACCCAAATAGTACGGAACGCACTAAAGAATCAGTTTAGGATCCTATAAGGTGGATCGTCTGCGTTCGTTGCAAAAAATTCCGACACGACTTCGTGGCACGAAGTTTTGCACTAGTTCGGCCCGTTTTGCACCAAGTTCCGTAAGGCATCCAAACGGTCTCAAATGCACCCAAATAGTACGGAACACACTAAAACTACAGTTTAGGGTCCTATAAGGTGGATCGTGTGTGTTCGTTGCGAAAAATTCCGACGCGACTTTGTGGCACCAACTTTTGCACTAGTTCGGCCCGCTTTGCACCGAGTTTCGTAAGGCAACCAAACGGTCCCAAATGCATCCAAGTAGTACGAAACGCACCAAAACGTTAGTTTAGGGTCCAATGGGGTGGATCGGGTGCCTTCATCGCGAAAAATTCCGATGCGACTTCGTGGCACGAAGTTTTGCACTAGTTCGGCCCATTTTGCCCCAAGTTCCGTAAGGCAACCAAACAGTCCCAAATGCATCCAAGTAGTACGAAACGCACCAAAATATCAGTTTAGTGTCCTATAAGGTGGATCGGGTGCCTTCATCGCGAAAAATTCCGACGCGACTTCGTGGCACGAACTTTTGCACTAGATCGGCCTGTTTTGTACCGAGTTCCGTAAGGAAACCTAACGGTCCCAAATGCACCCAAATAGTACGAAATGCACCAAAACTTCAGTTTAGGGAATAATGGGGTGAATCGGGTGTGTTCGTTGTGAAAAATTTCGAAGCGACTTCGTGGCACGAACTTTTGCACTAGTTCGACCTGCTTTGCACCGAGTTTCGTAAGGCAATCAAACGGTCCCAAATGCACCCAAATAGTATGAAACGCACCAAAACGTCAGTTTAGAGTCCAATGGGGTGGATCGTGTGCGTTCGTTCTGAAAAATTCTGACGTGACTTCGTGGCACAATCTTTTGCACTAATTCGGCCCGCTTTGCACCGAGTTTCGTAAGGCAACCAAACGGTCCCAAATGCACCCAAATGTTATGAAACGCACCAAAATGATAGTTTAGGGTCCGATGGGGTGGATCGGGTGCGTTCATTCTGAAAAATTCTGACGTGACTTCATAGCACAAACTTTTGCAGTAGTAGTTCGGCCCGCTTTGCACCGAGTTTCGTAAGATAACCAAACGGTCCCAAATGCACCCAAATTGTACGAAAGGCACCAAAACGTCAGTTTAGGGTCCAATGGGGCAGATCGGATGCATTCGTTGCGAAAAATTCCGACGCGACTTCGTGGCACCAACTTTTGCACTAGTTCGGCCCATTTTGCACCGAGTTCCGTAAGGCAACCGAACGGTCCCAAATACACCCAAATAGTACGAAATGCACCAAAATGTCAATTTAGGGTCCAATGGGGTGGATCGGGTGCGTTCGTTGCGAAAAATTCCTACGCGACTTTGTGGCACGAACTTTTGCACTAGTTCGGCCCGCTTTGCACCGAGTTTCGTAAGGCAACCAAACAGTCCCAAATGCATCATAATAGTATGAAACGCACCAAAATGTCAGTTTAGGGTCCTATAAGGTGGATCGTGTGCGTTCGTTGTGCAAAATTCCGATGCGACTTCGTGGTACGAACTTTTGCACTAGTTCGGCCCGTTTTTGTACCAAGTTCCGTAAGGCAACCAAACGGTCTCAAATGCACCCAAATAGTATGGAACACACTAAAACATCAGTTTAGGTTCCTATAAGGAGGATCGTGTGCGTTTGTTGTGAAAAATTCAGACGCGACTTCGTGGCATGAACTTTTGCACTAGATCGGCCCGTTTTGCACCGAGTTTCGTAAGGCAACGAAACAGTCTCAAATGTACCCAAATAGTACGGAACGCACTAAAACATCAGTTTAGGGTCCTATAAGGTGGATCGTGTGCGTTCGTTGTGAAAAATTCCGACGCGACTTCGTGGCACGAACTTTTGCACTAGTTCGGCCTGCTTTGCACCGAGTTTCGTAAGGCAACCAAACGGTCCCAAATGCACCAAAATAGTATGAAACGCACCAAAATGTTAGTTTATGGTAAAATGGGGTGGATCGGGTGCCTTCGTTGCAAAAAATTCTGATTCGACTTTGTGGCACGAACTTTTGCACTAGTTCGGCCCGTTTTGCACCAAGTTCCGTAAGGCAACCAAACGGTCTCAAATGCACCCAAATAGTACGGAACACACTAAAACATTAGTTTGGGGTCCTATAAGGTGGATCGTGTGCGTTCGTTGCGGAAAATTTAGACGCGACTTCGTGGCATGAACTTTTGCACTAGTTCGGCCCGTTTTGCACCGAGTTTCGTAAGGCAACCAAACGGTCCCTAATGCACCCAAATAGTAGAAATACACGAAAATGTCAGTTTAGGGTCCAATGGGTTGGATCGGGTGCCTTTGTCGCGAAAAATTCCGATGCGACTTCGTAGCACAAACTTTTTCACTAGTTCGGCCCGTTTTGCACCGAGTTCCGTAAGGCAACCGAACGGTCCCAAATGCAACTAAATAGTATGAAACACACCAAAACGTTAGTTTAGGGTCTAATGGGGTGGATCGGGTGTGTTTGTTGCGAAAAATTCCGACGCGACTTCGTGGCACGAACTTTTGCACTAGTTCGGCCTGTTTTTGCACCGAGTTCCGTATTGCAACCGAATGGTCCCAAATGCACCCAAATAGTACGAAATGCACCAAAATGTCCGTTTAGCATCCAATCGGGTGGATCCGGTGCGTTCGTTGCGAAAAATTTCCTAAGCGACTTTGTGGCACGAACTTTTGCACAAGTTCGGCCCGTTTTGCACTGAGTTTCGTAAGGCAACCAAACGGTCCCAAATGCACCAAAATAGTATGAAACGCACCAAAAACGTCAGTTTAGGGTCCAATGGGGTGGATCAAGTGCGTTCGTTCTGAAAAATTCTGAAGTGACTTCGTGGCACAATCTTTTGCACTAATTCGGCCCACTTTGCACCGAGTTTCGTAAGGCAACCAAACGGTCCCAAATGCACCCAAATGTTATGAAATGCACCAAATGTCAGTTTAGGGTCCGATGGGGTGGATCGGGTGCGTTCGTTCTGAAAATTCTGACGTGACTTCATAGCACAAACTTTTGCACTAGTTCGGCCCGCTTTGCCACCGAGTTTCGTAAGGCAACCAACCGGTCCCAATGCACCAAAATAGTATGAAACGCACCAAAATGTCAGTTTATGGTCCTATGAGGTGGATCGGGGCCTTCGTCGCAAAAATTCTGATTCGACTTCGTGGCACAAACTTTTGCACTAGTTTCGGCCCATTTGCACCAAGTTCCGTAGGCAACCAAACGGTCTCAAATGCACCCAAATAGTACGGAACACACGAAAACATCAGTTTATGGTCCTATAAGGTGGATTGTGTGCGTTAATTGTTAAAAATTCCGACGCGACTTCGTGGCACGAACTTTTGCACTAGTTCGGCCTGTTTTCCACCAAGTTCCGTAAGGCAACCAAACGGTCTCAAATGCACCCAAATAGCACGAAACTCACTAAAACATCAGGTTAGGGTCCTATAAGGTTGATCGTGTGCGTTCGTTGCGAAAAATTCCGACGCGACTTCGTAGCACGAACTTTTACACTAGTTCGG
>NW_024376320.1:0-88734 GCF_016808335.1 Panicum virgatum
CAACGAACACACCCAATCCCCCATTGGACCTAAACTCATGTTTTGGTGCGTGCATAGTGTTTGGGTGCATTTGGGATCATTTCATAACCGAAAACTGATGCAGGGTGACTGGTGCAATTAATGCAAAAAGTGCCACGAAGTCACGCGGATTTTTCAACGAACGCACCCAATCCCACTTGGACCCTAAACTCATAGTTTGGTGCGTTGCATAGTGTTTGGGTGCATTTGGGATCGTTTCATAACTGCATGAAACTCGATGCAAAACAGGGTGACTGGTGCAAATTATGCAAAAGTCGTGCCACGAAGTCACGCGGGGATTTTTTCACAACGCACCCAATCCACCCATTGGACCTTAAACTCCTGTTTTGGTGCGTTGCATAGTGTTTGGGTGCATTTGTGGATCGTTTCATAACCGCATGAAACTCGATGCAAAACAGGGTGACTGTGCAATTAATCGAAAGTCGTGCCACGAAGTCACGGGATTTTTCTCTAACGAACACACCCAATCCACCCATTGGACCTAAACTCATGTTTTGGTGCGTTGCATAGTGTTTGGGTGCATTTGGGATCATTTCATAACTGCATGAAACTCGTGCAAAACGGGGTGAACTGGTGAATTAATGCCAAAAGTTCGTGCCACGAAGTCACTCGGGATTTTTCACACGAACGCACCCAATCCCCCCATTGGACCTAAACTCATGTTTTGGTGCGTTGCATAGTATTTGGGTTCATTTGGGATCGTTTCGTAACTGCATGAAACTCGTGCAAAACAGGGTGAACTGGTGCAATTAATGCAAAAGTTCGTGCCACGAAGTCACGTCGGGATTTTTTGCACAACGAACACCCAATCCACTCCATTGACCTTAAACTCATGTTTTGGTGCATTGCATAGTGTTTGGGTGCATTTGGGATCGTTTCATAACGCATGAAACTCGAAGCAAAACAGGGTGGACTAGTGAAATTAATGAAAGCTCGTGCCACGATGTCACGCCATGATTTTTTTACGACACACCAATCCACCCCCATTGGACCTAAACTCATGTTTTGGTGCATTGCATGTGTTTGGGTGCATTTGGGGATCATTTCATAACTGCATGAAACTCGGTGCAAAACGGGGTGGACTGTGCAATTAATGCAAAAGTTCGTGCCACGAAGTCACGTCGGGATTTTTCACAACAACCACCCAATCCCCCCATTGGACCTTAAACTCATGTTTTGGTGCATTTCATGTGTGTTGGGTGCATTTGGGATCATTTCATAACCGCATGAAACTCGATGCAAAACAGGTGACTAGTGCAATTAATGCGAAAAGCTTCGTGCCACGAAGTCACATCGGGATTTTTCTCTAACGAACGCACCCAATCCACCCCATTGGACCTAAACTCATGTTTTGGTGCGTTGCATAGTGTTTGGGTGCATTTGGGATCATTTCATAACTGCATGAAACTCGATGCAAAACGGGTGACTGGTGCAATTAATGCAAAAGTTCGTGCCACGAAGTCACGTCGGGATTTTTCACAACGAACGCACCCAATCCCCATTGGACCCTAAACTCATGTTTTGGTGCGTTGCATAGTGTTTGGGTGCATTTTGGGATCATTTCATAACTGCATGAAACTCGATGCAAAACGGGTGGACTGGTGCAATTAATAAAAGTTCGTGCCCGAAGTCACATCGGGATTTTTCAACGAACGCACCCACCCCCATTGGACCTAAACTCATGTTTTGGTGCGTTGCATAGTATTTGGGTGCATTTGGGATCATTTCGTAACTGCATGAAACTCGTGCAAAACGGGGTAACTGGTGCAATTAATGCAAAAGTTCGTGCCATGAAGTCACGTCGGGATTTTTTCACAACGAACGCACCCAATCCCCCCATTGGACCGAACTCATGTTTTGGTGCGTTGCATAGTATTTGGGTGCATTTGGGATCGTTCATAACTCATGAAACTCGATGCAACAGGGTTAACTGTGCAATTAATGCAAAAGCGTGCCACGAAGTCACGCGATTTTTTGCAACGAACGCACCCAATCCACCCCATTGGACCCTAAACTCATGTTTTGGTGCATTGCATAGTGTTTGGGTGCATTTGGGATCTTTTC
Source organism: Panicum virgatum (assembly GCF_016808335.1). Classification (NCBI taxonomy): domain Eukaryota; kingdom Viridiplantae; phylum Streptophyta; class Magnoliopsida; order Poales; family Poaceae; genus Panicum; species Panicum virgatum. Next base: position 2,104 of record NW_024376320.1, read on the forward strand.
GTACTGCATGAAACTCGGTGCAAAACAGGGTGGAACTGTGCAATTAATGCAAAAGTTCGTGCCACGAAGTCACGTCGGGATTTTTCACGAACGCACCCAATCCCCCCCATTGGACCCTTAAACTCATGTTTTGGTGCATTGCATAGTGTTTGGGTGCATTTGGGATCGTTTCATAACCGCATGAAACTCGATGCAAAACAGGGTGAATGGTGCAATTAATGCAAAAGTTCGTGCCACGAGTCACGGGATTTTTCTCTAACGAACACACCCAATCCACCCCATTGGACCTAACTCATGTTTGGGTGCGTTGCATATATTTGGGTGCATTTGTGATCATTTCATAACTGCATGAAACTCGGTGCAAAACAGGGTGAACTGGTGCAATTAATGCAAAGTTCGTGCCATGAAGTCACGGGTTTTTTCACAACGAACGCACCCAATCCCCCATTGGACCTAACACTTGTTTTGGTGCGTTGCATAGTGTTTGGGTGCATTTGGGTCGTTTCGTAACTGCATGAAACTCGATGCAAAACAGGTGAACTGGTGCAATTAATGCAAAAGTTCGTGCCACGAAGTCACGTCGGGATTTTTTTGCACACGAACGCACCCAATCCACTCCTTTGGAAAAAACTCATTTTTGGTTGCATTGCATAGTGTGGTTGCATTTGGGATCGTTTCATACCGCATGAAACTCGAGCAAAACAGGGTGGTGTGCATTAATGAAAAGCTCGTGCCACGAGTCACGCGGATTTTTCTCTACGAACACACCCAATCCACCCCATTGGACCCTAAACTCATGTTTTGGTGCGTGCATAGTGTTTGGGTGCATTTGGGATCATTTCATAACTGCATGAAACTCGGTGCATTGGGTGAACTGGTGCAATTAATGCAAAAAGTTCGTGCCACGAAGTCACGCGGGATTTTTTCACAACGAACGCACCCAATCCCCCCATTGGACCTTAAACTCATGTTTTGGTGCATTGCATAGTGTTTGGGTGCATTTGGATCGTTTCATAACCGCAGAAACTCGATGCAAAACAGGTGGACTAGTGCAATTAATGCGAAAGCTCGTGCCACGAAGTCACGCCATGATTTTTCTCTACGAACACACCCAATCCACCCCCATTGGACCCTAAACTCATGTTTTGGTGCGTTGCATAGTGTTTGGGTGCATTTGGGATCATTTCATAACTGCATGAAACTCGGTGCAAAACGGGTGAACTGGTGCAATTAATACAAAAGTTCGTTGCCACGAAGTCACATCGGATTTTTCACAACGAACGCACCCAATCCCCCCATTGGACCTTAAACTCATGTTTTGGTGCGTTGATAGTGTTGGGTGCATTTGGGATCGTTTCATAACTGCATGAAACTCGATGCAAAACGGGTGGACTGGTGCAATTAATGCAAAAGTTCGTGCCACGAAGTCACGCGGGATTTTTCACAACGAACGCACCCAATCCACCCCATTGGACCCAAAAACTCATGTTTGGTGCGTTGCATGTGTTGGGTGCATTTGGGGCATTTCATAACTGCATGAAACTCGGTGCAAAACGGGGTGAACTGGGCAATTAATACAAAGTTCGTGCCATGAAGTCACGGGATTTTTCACAACGAACGCACCCAATCCGCCCCATTGGACCTAAACTCATGTTTTGCGTTGCATAGTGTTTGGGTGCATTTGGGATCATTTCGTAACTGCATAACTCGATGCAAAACAGGGTGAACTGTGCAATTAATGCAAAAGTTCGTGCCATGAAGTCACGTCGGGATCTTCTCAACGAACACACCCAATCCCCCATCGACCTTAAACTCATGTTTGGTGCGTTGCATAGTATTTGGGTGCATTTGGGATCATTTCATAACCCATGAAACTCGATGCAAAACAGGGTGAACTGGTGCAATTAATGCAAAAATATGTGCCACGAAGTCACGCCGGGATTTTTGCAACGACGCACCCAATCTGCCACATTGGACCGTAACTCATATATTTGTGTGCGTTGCATAGATATTTGGGTGCATTTGGGATCGTTTCGTAACTGCATGAAACATCGATGCAAAACCAGGGTGAAGTGGTGCAATTAATGCAAAAGTTCGTGCCACTAAGTCCACGTCGGGATTTTTTGCACCAAACGCACCCAATCCACTCCATTGGACCTTAAACTCATGTTATGGTGCATTGCTAGTGTTTGGGTGCATTTGGGGATCGTTTCATAACCGCATGAAAACTCGATGCAAAACAGGGTGGACTAAGTGCAATTAATGCGAAAGCCTCGTGCCACGAGGTCACGCCAGGAGTTTCTCTAAGAACACACCCAATGCCCCCATTGGACCCTAAACTCATGTTTTGGTGCGTTGCATAGTGTTTGGGTGCATTTGTGATCAGTTCCATAACTGCATGAAACTCGGTGCGAAACGGGGTGAACTGGTGCAATTAATACAAAAGTTCGTGGCCATGAAGTCACATCGGGATTTTTCACAACGAACGCAGCCCAATCCGCCCCATTGGACCGTAAACATCATGTTTTGGTGTCGTTGCATAGTATTTGGGTGCATTTGGGATCGTTTCGTACGTTGCATGAAAACTCGATGCCAAAACAGGGTGAACGGGTGCAATTAATGCAAAAGTTCGTGCCACGAAGTCACGTCGGGATTTTTGCACCGAACTGCACCCAATCCACTCCTTTGGGACCTTAAACTCATGTTTTGGTGCATTGCATAGTGTTTGGGTGCATTTGGGATCGTTTCATAACCGCATGAAACTCGAAGCAAAACAGGGTGGACTAGTGAAATTAATGCGAAAGCTCGTGCCACGATGTCACGCCATGATTTTTTCTACGAACACACCAATCCACCCCCATTGGACCCTAAACTCATGTTTTGGTGCGTTGCATAGTGGTTTGGGTGCATTTGGGAGTATTTCATAACTGCATGAAACTCGGTGCAAAACGGGTGAACTGGTGCAATTAATGCAAAAGTTCGTGCCAACGAAGTCATTGTCGTGATTTTTCACAACGAACGCACCCAATCCCCTCCATTGGACCTTAAACTCATGTTTTGGTGCATTGCATAGTGTTTGGGTGCTTTGGGATCGTTTCATAACCGCATGAAACTCGATGCAAAACAGGGTGGACTAGTGCAATTAATGCGAAAGCTCGTGCCACGATGTCACGCCAGGATTTTCTCTACGAACAGCACCCAATCCACCCCATTGGACCCTAAACTCATGTTTTGGTGCGTTGCAATAGTGGTTTGGGGTGCATTTGGATCATTTCATAACTTCATGAAACTCGGTGCAAAAAACGGGGTGAACTGATGCAATTAATGACAAAAGTTCGTGCCATGAAGTCACATCGGGATTTTTCACAACGACAGCACCCAATCCCCCCATTGGACCGTAACTCATGTTTTGGGTGCGTTGCATAGTGTTTGGGTGCATTTGGGATCGTTTCGTAAACCGCATGAAAACTCGATGCAAAACAGGGTGGACTAGTGCAATTAATTGCGAAGCTCGTGCCACGAAGTCACACCGGATTTTTCTCTACGACGCACCTAATCCACCCCCATTGGACCCTAAACTCATGTTTTGGTGCGTTGCATAGTGTTTGGGTGCATTTGGGACCATTCCATAACTGCATGAAAGCTCTGTGCAAAACGGGTGAACTGGTGCAATTAATGCAAAAAGTTCGTGCCACGAAGTCACGTCGGGATTTTTCACAACGAACTGCACCCAATCCCCTCCATTGGACCTTAAACTCATGTTTTGGTGCATTGCATTGTGTTGGGGTGCATTTGGGGATCATTTCATAACCGCAGAGAACTCGATGCAAAACAAGGGTGGACTAGTGCAATTAATGCGAAGCTCGTGCCACGAGTCACGCCGTGATTTTTCTCTACGAACACACCCAACCACCCCATTGGACCCTAAACTCATTTTTGGTGCGTGCATAGTGTTTGGGTGCATTTGGGATCATTTCATAACTGCATGAAACTCGGTGCAAAACGGGGTGAACTGGTGCAATTAATGCAAAAGTTCGTGCCACGAAGTCACGTCGGGATTTTTCACAACGAACGCACCCAATTCCCCTCCATTGGACCTTAAACTCATGTTTGGTGCATTGCATAGTGTTTGGGTGCATTTGGGATCGTTTCATAACCGCATGAAACTCGATGCAAAACAGGGGTGGACTAGTGCAATTAATGCGAAAGCTCGTGCCACGAAGTCACGCCGGGATTTTCTCTACGAACGCACCCAATCCACCCCATTGGACCCTACACTCATGTTTTGGTGCGTTGCATAGTGTTTGGGTGCATTTGGGGATCATTTCATAACTGCATGAAACTCGGTGCAAAACGGGGTGAACTGGTGCAATTAATACAAAAGTTCGTGCCATGAAGTCACATCGGGATTTTTCACAACGAACGCACCCAATCCGCCCCATTGGACCGTAAACTCATGTTTTGGTGCGTTGCATAGTGTTGGGTGCATTTGGGATCGTTTCGTAACTGCATCAAACTCGATGCAAAACAGGGTGAACTGGTGCAATTAATGTAAAAGTTCGTGCCATCGAAGTCACGTCGGGATCTTTCGCAACGAACACACCCAATCAACCCCATCGGACCCGAACTCATGCTTTGGTGCGTTGCATACTGTTTGGGTGCATTTGGGATCATTTCATAACTCCATGAAACTGGATGCATTGGGTGAACTGGTGCAATTAATGCAAAAATATGTGCCACGAAGTCACGCCGGGATTTTTTGCAACGAACGCACCCAATCTGCCACATTGGACCGTAAACTCATATTTTGGTGCGTTGCATAGTATTTGGGTGCATTTGGGATCGTTTCGTAACTGCATGAAACTCGATGCAAAACAGGGTGAACGTGGTGCAATTAATGCAAAAGTTCGTGCCACGAAGTCACGTCGGGATTTTTTGCACCGAACGCACCCAATCCCACTCCTTTGGACCTTAAACTCATGTTTGGTGCATTGCATAGTGTTTGGGTGCATTTGGGATCGTTTCATAACCGCATGAAACTCGAAGCAAAACAGGGTGGACTAGTGAAATTAATGCGAAAGCTCGTGCCACGAGGTCACGCCATGATTTTCTCTACGAACACACCCAATCCACCCCCATTGGACCCTAAACTCATGTTTTGGTGCGTTGCATAGTGGTTTGTGGGTGCATTTGGGATCATTTCATAACTGCATGAAACTCGGTGCAAAACGGGGTGAACTGGTGCATTAATCAAAAGTTCGTGCCACGAAGTCACATCGGGATTTTTCACAACGAACGCACCCAATCCCCTCCATTGGACCTTAAAACTCATGTTTTGGTGCATTGCATAGTGTTTGGGTGCATTTGGGATCGTTTCATAACCGCATGAAACTCGATGCAAAACAGGGTGGACTAGTGCAATTAATGCAGAAAGCTCGTGCCACGAAGTCACGCCGGATTTTTCTCTACGAACGCACCCAATCCACCCCATTGGACCCTAACACTCATGTTTTGGTGCGTTGCATAGTGTTGGGTGCATTTGGGGTCATTTCATAACTGCATGAAACTCGGTGCAAAACGGGTGAACTGAGCAATTAATACAAAGTTCGTGCCACGAAGTCACATCGGGATTTTTCACAACGAACGCACCCAATCCATTTGGACCTAAACTCATGTTTTGGTGCGTTGCATAGTTTGGGTGCATTTGGGATCGTTTCGTAACTGCATCAAACTCGATGCAAAACAGGGTGAACTGGTGTAATTAATGTAAAAAGTTCGTGCCATGAAGTCACGTCGGGATTTTCTCAACGAACACACCCAATCCCCATTGGACCCCGAAACTCATGTTTGGTGCGTTGCATAATTTGGGTGCATTTGGGATCATTTCATAACCCATGAAACTCGCATTGGGGTGAACTGGTGCAATTAATGCAAAAATTGTGCCACGAAGTCACGCCGGGATTTTTTCAACGAACGCACCCAATCTGCCCATTGGACCGTAACTCATATTTTGGTGCGTTGCATAGTAGTTGGGTGCATTTGGGATCAGTTTCAGTAACTGCATGAAACTCGGTGCAAAACAGGGGTGAAGCTGGTGCAATTAATGCAAAAGTTCGTGCCACGAAGTCACGTCGGGATTTTTGCACACGAAACGCACCCAATCCACTCCATTGGACCTTAAACTCATGTTATGGGTGCATTGCATAGTGTTTGGGTGCATTTGGGGATCGTTTCATAACCGCATGAAACTCGATGCAAAACAGGGTGGACTAGTGCAATTAATGCGAAAGCTCGTGCCACGAGGTCACGCCAGGATTTTTCTCTAAGAACACACCCAATGCACCCCATTGGACCCTAAACTCATGTTTTGGTGCGTTGCATAGTGTTTGGGTGCATTTGGTGATCATTTCATAACTGCATGAAACTCAGTGCAAAACGGGGTGAACTGGTGCAATTAATACAAAAGTTCGTGCCATGAAGTCACATCGGGATTTTTCACAACGAACGCACCCAATCCGCCCCATTGGACCGTAAACACATGTTTTGGTGCGTTGCATAGTATTTGGGTGCATTTGGGATCGTTTCGTAACTGCATGAAACTCGATGCAAAACAGGGTGAACTGGTGCAATTAATGCAAAAGTTCGTGCCACGAAGTCACGTCCGGGATTTTTTGCACCGAACGCACCCAATCCACTCCTTTGGACCTTAAACTCATGTTTTGGTGCATTGCATAGTGTTTGGGTTCATTTGGGATCGTTTCATAACCGCATGAAACTCGAAGCAAAACAGGGTGGACTAGTGAAATTAATGAGAAAGCTCGTGCCACGATGTCACGCCATGATTTTTCTATACGAACACAGCCAATCCACCCCCATTGGACCCTAAACTCATGTTTTGGTGCGTTGCATAGTGTTTGGGTGCATTTGGGATCATTTCATAACTGCATGAAACTCGGTGCAAAACGGGGTGAACTGGTGCAATTAATGCAAAAGTTCGTGCCGCGAAGTCACGTCGGGATTTTTCACAACGAACGCACCCAATCCCCTCCATTGGACCTTAAACTCATGTTTTGGTGCATTGCATTGTGTTTGGGTGCATTTGGGGATCATTTCATAACCGCAAGAAACTCGATGCAAAACAGGGTGGACTAGTGCAATTAATGCGAAGCTCGTGCCACGAAGTCACGCCGTGATTTTTCTCTACGAACACACCCAATCCACCCCATTGGACCCTAAACTCATATTTTGGTGCGTTGCATAGTGTTTGGGTGCATTTGGGATCATTTCATAACTGCATGAAACTCGGTGCGAAACGGGGTGAACTGGTGCAATTAATACAAAAGTTCGTTCCATGAAGTCACATCGGGATTTTTCACAACGAACGCACCCAATTCGCCCCATTGGACCGTAAACTCATGTTTTGGTGCGTTTCATAGTGTTTGGGTGCATTTGGGATCGTTTCATAACCGCATGAAACTCGATGCAAAACAGGGTGGACTGGTGCAATTAATGTAAAAGTTCGTGCCACGAAGTCACGTCGGGATTTTTCACAACGAACACACCCAATCCACCCCATTGGACCCGAACTCATGCTTTGGTGCGTTGCATACTAGTTTGGGTGCATTTGGGATCATTTCATAACTGCATGAAACTCGTGCAAAACGGGGTGAACTGGTGCAATTAATACAAAAGTATCGTGCCATGAAGTCACAGCGGGATTTTTGCACACGAACGCACCCAATCTGCCACATTGGACCGTAAACTCATATTTTGGTGCGTTGCATAGTATTTGGGTGCATTTGGGATCGTTTCGTAACTGCATGAAACTCGATGCAAAACAGGGTGAACTGGTGCAATTAATGCAAAAGTTCGTGCCACGAAGTCACGTCGGGATTTTTTGCACCGAACGCACCCAATCCACTCCATTTGGACCTTAACTCATGTTTTGGTGCATTGCATAGTGTTTGGGTGCATTTGGGATCGTTTCATAACCGCATGAAACTCGAATGCAAAACAGGGTGGACTAGTGAAATTAATGCGAAAGCTCGTGCCACGATGTCACGCCAGGATTTTTCTATACGAACACAGCCAATCCACCCCCATTGGACCCTAAACTCATGTTTTCGGTGCGTTGCATAGTGTTTGGGTGCATTTGGGATCATTTCATGACTGCATGAAACTCGGTGGCAAAACGGCGTGAACTGGTGCAATTAATGCAAAAGTTCGTGCCACGAAGTCACGTCGGGATTTTTCACAACGAACGCACCCAATCCCCTCCATTGACCTTAAACTCATGTTTTGGTGCATTGAATAGTGTTTGGGTGCATTTGGGATCGTTTCATAACCGCATGAAACTCGATGCAAAACAGGGTGGACTAGTGCAATTAATGCGAAAGCTCGTGCCACGATGTCACGCCATGATTTTTCTCTACGAACCCACCAATCCACCCCATTGGACCCTAAACTCATGTTTTGGTGCGTTGCATAGTGTTTGGGTGCATTTGGATCATTCATAACTTCATGAAAACTCGGTGCAAAACGGGGTGAACTGGTGCAATTATGCAAAAGTTCGTGCCACGAAGTCACATCGGGATTTTTCACAACAAACACACCCAATCCCCTCCATTGGACCTTAAACTCATGTTTTGGTGGCATTGCATAGTGTTTGGGTGCATTTGGGATCGTTTCATAACCGCATGAAACTCGATGCAAAACAGGGTGGACTAGTGCAATTAATGCGAAAGCTCGTGCCACGAAGTCACACCAGGGATTTTTCTCTACGAACGCACCTAATCCACCCCATTGGACCCTAAACTCATGTTTTGGTGCGTTGCATAGTGTTTGGGTGCATTTGGGACCATTCCATAACTGCATGAAACTCGGTGCAAAACGGGGTGAACTGGTGCAATTAATGCAAAAGTTCGTGCCACGAAGTCACGTCGGGATTTTCACAACGAACGCACCCAATCCCCTCCATTGGACCTTAAACTCATGTTTTGGTGCATTGCATTGTGTTTGGGTGCATTTGGGGATCATTTCATAACCGCAAGAAACTCGATGCAAAACAGGGTGGACTAGTGCAATTAATGCGAAGCTCGTGCCACGAAGTCACGCCGTGATTTTTCTCTACGAACACACCCAATCCACCCCATTGGACCCTAAACTCATATTTTGGTGCGTTGCATAGTGTTTGGGTGCATTTGGGATCATTTCATAACTGCATGAAACTCGGTGCAAAACGGGGTGAACTGGTGCAATTAATACAAAAGTTCGTTCCATGAAGTCACATCGGGATTTTTCACAACGAACGCACCCAATTCGCCCCATTGGACCGTAAACTCATGTTTTGGTGCGTTTAATAGTGTTTGGGTGCATTTGGGATCGTTTCATAACCGCATGAAACTCAATGCAAAACAGGGTGGACTGGTGCAATTAATGTAAAAGTTCGTGCCACGAAGTCACGTCGGGATTTTTCACAACGAACACACCCAATCCACCCCATTGGACCCTAAACTCATGTTTTGGTGCGTTGCATAGTATTTGGGTGCATTTGTGATCATTTCATAACTGCATGAAACTCGGTGCAAAACGGGGTGAACTGGTGCAATTAATACAAAAGTTCGTGCCATGAAGTCACATCGGGATTTTTCACAACGAACGCACCCAATCCGCCCCATTGGACCGTAAACTCATGTTTTGGTGTGTTGCATAGTGTTTGGGTGCATTTGGGATCGTTTCGTAACTGCATCAAACTCGATGCAAAACAGGGTGAACTGGTGTAATTAATGTAAAAGTTCGTGCCATGAAGTCACGTCGGGATCTTTCTCAACGAACACACCCAATCAACCCCATCGGACCCCGAACTCATGCTTTGGTGCGTTGCATACTATTTGGGTGCATTTGGGATCATTTCATAACTCCATGAAACTGGATGCATTGGGTGAACTGGTGCAATTAATGCAAAAATATGTGCCACGAAGTCACGCCGGGATTTTTGCAACGAACGCACCCAATCTGCCACATTGGACCATAAACTCATATATTTTGGTGCGTTGCATAGTGTTTGGGTGCATTTGGGATCGTTCGTAACTGCATGAAACTCGATGCAAAACAGGGTGAAGTGTTGCAATTAATGCAAAAGTTCGTGCCACGAAGTCACGTCGGGATTTTTTGCACCGAACGCACCCAATCCACTCCATTGGACCTTAAACTCATGTTATGGTGCATTGCATAGTGTTTGGGTGCATTTGGGGATCGTTTCATAACCGCATGAAACTCGATGCAAAACAGGGTGGACTAGTGCAATTAATGCGAAAGCTCGTGCCACGAGGTCACGCCAGGATTTTTCTCTAAGAACACACCCAATGCACCCCATTGGACCCTAAACTCATGTTTTGGTGCGTTGCATAGTGTTTGGGTGCATTTGTGATCATTTCATAACTGCATGAAACTCGGTGCAAAACGGGGTGAACTGGTGCAATTAATCCAAAAGTTCGTGCCATGAAGTCACATCGGGATTTTTCACAACGAACGCACCCAATCCGCCCCATTGGACCGTAAACACATGTTTTGGTGCGTTGCATAGTATTTGGGTGCATTTGGGATCGTTTCGTAACTGCATGAAACTCGATGCAAAACAGGGTGAACTGGTGCAATTAATGCAAAAGTTCGTGCCACGAAGTCACGTCGGGATTTTTTGCACCGAACGCACCCAATCCACTCCTTTGGACCTTAAACTCATGTTTTGGTGCATTGCATAGTGTTTGGGTTCATTTGGGATCGTTTCATAACCGCATGAAACTCGAAGCAAAACAGGGTGGACTAGTGAAATTAATGAGAAAGCTCGTGCCACGATGTCACGCCATGATTTTTCTATACGAACACAGCCAATCCACCCCCATTGGACCCTAAACTCATGTTTTGGTGCGTTGCATAGTGTTTGGGTGCATTTGGGATCATTTCATAACTGCATGAAACTCGGTGCAAAACGGGGTGAACTGGTGCAATTAATGCAAAAGTTCGTGCCAGCGAAGTCACGTCGGGATTTTTCACAACGAACGCACCCAATCCCCTCCATTGGACCTTAAACTCATGTTTTGGTGCATTGCATAGTGTTTGGGTGCATTTGGGGATCAGTTTCATAACCGCATGAAACTCGATGCAAAACAGGGTGGACTAGTGCAATTAATGCGAAGCTCGTGCCACGAAGTCACGCCGTGATTTTTCTCTACGAACACACCCAATCCACCCCATTGGACCCTAAACTCATATTTTGGTGCGTTGCATAGTGTTTGGGTGCATTTGGGATCATTTCATAACTGCATGAAACTCGGTGCGAAAACGGGGTGAACTGGTGCAATTAATACAAAAGTTCGTTCCATGAAGTCACATCGGGATTTTTCACAACGAACGCACCCAATCCCCTCCATTGGACCTTAAACTCATGTTTTGGTGCATTGCATAGTGTTTGGGTGCATTTGGGATCGTTTCATAACCGCATGAAACTCGATGCAAAACAGGGTGGACTAGTGCAATTAATGCGAAAGCTCGTGCCACGAAGTCACGCCGGGATTTTTCTCTACGAACGCACCCAATCCACCCCATTGGACCCTAACACTCATGTTTTGGTGCGTTGCATAGTGTTTGGGTGCATTTGGGGTCATTCATAACTGCATGAAACTCGGTGCAAAACGGGGTGAACTGAGTGCAATTAATACAAAAGTTCGTGCCATGAAGTCACATCGGGATTTTTCACAACGAACGCACCCAATCCGCCCCATTGGACCGTAACTCATGTTTTGGTGCGTTTGCATAGTGTTTGGGTGCATTTGGGATCGTTTCGTAACTGCCATGAAACTCGATGCAAAACAGGGTGAACTGGTGTCAATTAATGTAAAAAGTTCGTGCCATGAAGTCACGTCGTGGATCTTTTCGCAACGAACACACCCAATTAACCCCATCTGGACCCCGAACTCATGCTTTGGTGCGTTGCATACTAGTTTGGGTGCATTTGGGATCATTTCGTAACTCCATGAAACTCGATGCATTGGGTGAACTGGTGCAATAATGCAAAAATATGTGCCACGAAGTCACGCCGGGATTTTTTGCAACGAACGCACCCAATCTGAGCCACATTGGACCGTAAACTCATTATTTTGGTGCGTTGCATAGTATTTGGGTGCTTGGGATCGTTTCGTAACTGCATGAAACTCGATGCAAAACAGGGTGAACTGGTGCAATTAATGCAAAAGTTCGTGCCACGAAGTCACGTCGGGATTTTTGCACCAAACGCACCCAATCCACTCCATTGGACCTTAAACTCATGTTATGGTGCATTGCATAGTGTTTGGGTGCATTTGGGGATCGTTTCATAACCGCATGAAACTCGATGCAAAACAGGGTGGACTAGTGCAATTAATGCGAAAGCTCGTGCCACGAAGGTCACGCCAGGATTTTTCTCTACGAACACACCCAATGCACCCCATTGGACCCTAAACTCATGTTTTGGTGCGTTGCATAGTGTTTGGGTGCATTTGGGATCATTTCATAACTGCATGAAACTCGGTGCAAAACGGGGTGAACTGGTGCAATTAATACAAAAGTTCGTGCCATGAAGTCACATCGGGATTTTTCACAACGAACGCACCCAATCCGCCCCATTGGACCGTAAACATCATGTTTTGGTGCGTTGCATAGTATTTGGGTGCATTTGGGATCGTTTCGTAACTGCATGAAACTCGATGCAAAACAGGGTGAACTGGTGCAATTAATGCAAAAGTTCGTGCCACGAAGTCACGTCGGGATTTTTTGCACCGAACGCACCCAATCCACTCCTTTGGACCTTAAACTCATGTTTTGGTGCATTGCATAGTGTTTGGGTTCATTTGGGATCGTTTCATAACCGCATGAAACTCGAAGCAAAACAGGGTGGACTAGTGAAATTAATGAGAAAGCTCGTGCCACGATGTCACGCCATGATTTTTCTATACGAACACAGCCAATCCACCCCCATTGGACCCTAAACTCATGTTTTGGTGCGTTGCATAGTGTTTGGGTGCATTTGGGATCATTTCATAACTGCATGAAACTCGGTGCAAAACGGGGTGAACTGGTGCAATTAATGCAAAAGTTCGTGCCGCGAAGTCACGTCGGGATTTTTCACAACGAACGCACCCAATCCCCTCCATTGGACCTTAAACTCATGTTTTGGTGCATTGCATTGTGTTTGGGTGCATTTGGGGATCATTTCATAACCGCAATGAAACTCGATGCAAAACAGGGTGGACTAGTGCAATTAATGCGAAAGCTCGTGCCACGAAGTCACGCCGTGATTTTTCTCTACGAACACACCCAATCCACCCCATTGGACCCTAAACTCATAGTTTTGGTGCGTTGCATAGTGTTTGGGTGCATTTGGGATCATTTCATAACTGCATGAAACTCGGTGCGAAACGGGGTGAACTGGTGCAATTAATACAAAAGTTCGTTCCATGAAGTCACATCGGGATTTTTCACAACGAACGCACCCAATTCGCCCCATTGGACCGTAAACTCATGTTTTGGTGCGTTTCATAGTGTTTGGGTGCATTTGGGATCGTTTCATAACCGCATGAAACTCGATGCAAAACAGGGTGGACTGGTGCAATTAATGTAAAAGTTCGTGCCACGAAGTCACGTCGGGATTTTTCACAACGAACACACCCAATCCACCCCATTGGACCCTAAACTAATGTTTTGGTGCGTTGCATAGTATTTGGGTGCATTTGTGATCATTTCATAACTGCATGAAACTCGGTGCAAAACGGGGTGAACTGGTGCAATTAATACAAAAGTTCGTGCCATGAAGTCACATCGGGATTTTTCACAACGAACGCACCCAATCCGCCCCATTTTACCGTAAACTCATGTTTTGGTGCGTTGCATAGTATTTGGGTGCATTTGGTATCGTTTCGTAACTGCATGAAACTCGATGCAAAACAGGGTGAACTGGTGCAATTAATGCAAAAGTTCGTGCCACGAAGTCACGTCGGGATTTTTTGCGCCGAACGCACCCAATCCACTCCTTTGGACCTTAAACTCATGTTTTGGTGCATTGCATAGTGTTTGGGTGCATTTGGGATCGTTTCATAACCGCATGAAACTCGAAGCAAAACAGGGGGGACTAGTGAAATTAATGAGAAAGCTCGTGCCACGATGTCACGCCATGATTTTTCTATACGAACACAGCCAATCCACCCCCATTGGACCCTAAACTCATGTTTTCGTGCGTTGCATAGTGTTTGGGTGCATTTGGGATCATTTCATGACTGCATGAAACTCGGTGCAAAACGGCGTGAACTGGTGCAATTAATGCAAAAGTTCGTGCCACGAAGTCACGTCGGGATTTTTCACAACGAACGCACCCAATCCCCTCCATTGACCTTAAACTCATGTTTTGGTGCATTGAATAGTGTTTGGGTGCATTTGGGATCGTTTCATAACCGCATGAAACTCGATGCAAAACAGGGTGGACTAGTGCAATTAATGCGAAAGCTCGTGCCACGATGTCACGCCATGATTTTTCTCTACGAACACACCCAATCCACCCCCATTGGACCCTAAACTCATGTTTTGGTGCGTTGCATAGTGTTTGGGTGCATTTGGAATCATTTCATAACTTCATGAAACTCGGTGCAAAACGGGGTGAACTGGTGCAATTAATGCAAAAGTTCGTGCCACGAAGTCACATCGGGATTTTTCACAACAAACACACCCAATCCCCTCCATTGGACCTTAAACTCATGTTTTGGTGGATTGCATAGTGTTTGGGTGCATTTGGGATCATTTCATAACCGCATGAAACTCGATGCAAAACAGGGTGGACTAGTGCAATTAATGCGAAAGCTCGTGCCACGAAGTCACACCGGGATTTTTCTCTACGAACGCACCTAATCCACCCCATTGGACCCTAAACTCATGTTTTGGTGCGTTGCATAGTGTTTGGGTGCATTTGGGACCATTCCATAACTGCATGAAACTCGGTGCAAAACGGGGTGAACTGGTGCAATTAATGCAAAAGTTCGTGCCACGAAGTCACGTCGGGATTTTTCACAACGAACGCACCCAATCCCCTCCATTGGACCTTAAACTCATGTTTTGGTGCATTGCATTGTGTTTGGGTGCATTTGGGGATCATTTCATAACCGCAAGAAACTCGATGCAAAACAGGGTGGACTAGTGCAATTAATGCGAAGCTCGTGCCACGAAGTCACGCCGTGATTTTTCTCTACGAACACACCCAATCCACCCCATTGGACCCTAAACTCATATTTTGGTGCGTTGCATAGTGTTTGGGTGCATTTGGGATCATTTCATAACTGCATGAAACTCGGTGCAAAACGGGGTGAACTGGTGCAATTAATACAAAAGTTCGTTCCATGAAGTCACATCGGGATTTTTCACAACGAACGCACCCAATTCGCCCCATTGGACCGTAAACTCATGTTTTGGTGCGTTTAATAGTGTTTGGGTGCATTTGGGATCGTTTCATAACCGCATGAAACTCAATGCAAAACAGGGTGGACTGGTGCAATTAATGTAAAAGTTCGTGCCACGAAGTCACGTCGGGATTTTTCACAACGAACACACCCAATCCACCCCATTGGACCCTAAACTCATGTTTTGGTGCGTTGCATAGTATTTGGGTGCATTTGTGATCATTTCATAACTGCATGAAACTCGGTGCAAAACGGGGTGAACTGGTGCAATTAATACAAAAGTTCGTGCCATGAAGTCACATCGGGATTTTTCACAACGAACGCACCCAATCCGCCCCATTGGACCGTAAACTCATGTTTTGGTGTGTTGCATAGTGTTTGGGTGCATTTGGGATCGTTTCGTAACTGCATCAAACTCGATGCAAAACAGGGTGAACTGGTGTAATTAATGTAAAAGTTCGTGCCATGAAGTCACGTCGGGATCTTTCTCAACGAACACACCCAATCAACCCCATCGGACCCCGAACTCATGCTTTGGTGCGTTGCATACTATTTGGGTGCATTTGGGATCATTTCATAACTCCATGAAACTGGATGCATTGGGTGAACTGGTGCAATTAATGCAAAAATATGTGCCACGAAGTCACGCCGGGATTTTTTGCAACGAACGCACCCAATCTGCCACATTGGACCATAAACTCATATATTTTGGTGCGTTGCATAGTGTTTGGGTGCATTTGGGATCGTTTCGTAACTGCATGAAACTCGATGCAAAACAGGGTGAAGTGTTGCAATTAATGCAAAAGTTCGTGCCACGAAGTCACGTCGGGATTTTTTGCACCGAACGCACCCAATCCACTCCATTGGACCTTAAACTCATGTTATGGTGCATTGCATAGTGTTTGGGTGCATTTGGGGATCGTTTCATAACCGCATGAAACTCGATGCAAAACAGGGTGGACTAGTGCAATTAATGCGAAAGCTCGTGCCACGAGGTCACGCCAGGATTTTTCTCTAAGAACACACCCAATGCACCCCATTGGACCCTAAACTCATGTTTTGGTGCGTTGCATAGTGTTTGGGTGCATTTGTGATCATTTCATAACTGCATGAAACTCGGTGCAAAACGGGGTGAACTGGTGCAATTAATCCAAAAGTTCGTGCCATGAAGTCACATCGGGATTTTTCACAACGAACGCACCCAATCCGCCCCATTGGACCGTAAACACATGTTTTGGTGCGTTGCATAGTATTTGGGTGCATTTGGGATCGTTTCGTAACTGCATGAAACTCGATGCAAAACAGGGTGAACTGGTGCAATTAATGCAAAAGTTCGTGCCACGAAGTCACGTCGGGATTTTTTTGCACCGAACGCACCCAATCCACTCCTTTGGACCTTAAACTCATGTTTTGGTGCATTGCATAGTGTTTGGGTTCATTTGGGATCGTTTCATAACCGCATGAAACTCGAAGCAAAACAGGGTGGACTAGTGAAATTAATGAGAAAGCTCGTGCCACGATGTCACGCCATGATTTTTCTATACGAACACAGCCAATCCACCCCCATTGGACCCTAAACTCATGTTTTGGTGCGTTGCATAGTGTTTGGGTGCATTTGGGATCATTTCATAACTGCATGAAACTCGGTGCAAAACGGGGTGAACTGGTGCAATTAATGCAAAAGTTCGTGCCGCGAAGTCACGTCGGGATTTTTCACAACGAACGCACCCAATCCCCTCCATTGGACCTTAAACTCATGTTTTGGTGCATTGCATTGTGTTTGGGTGCATTTGGGGATCATTTCATAACCGCAAGAAACTCGATGCAAAACAGGGTGGACTAGTGCAATTAATGCGAAGCTCGTGCCACGAAGTCACGCCGTGATTTTTCTCTACGAACACACCCAATCCACCCCATTGGACCCTAAACTCATATTTTGGTGCGTTGCATAGTGTTTGGGTGCATTTGGGATCATTTCATAACTGCATGAAACTCGGTGCGAAACGGGGTGAACTGGTGCAATTAATACAAAAGTTCGTTCCATGAAGTCACATCGGGATTTTTCACAACGAACGCACCCAATTCGCCCCATTGGACCGTAAACTCATGTTTTGGTGCGTTTCATAGTGTTTGGGTGCATTTGGGATCGTTTCATAACCGCATGAAACTCGATGCAAAACAGGGTGGACTGGTGCAATTAATGTAAAAGTTCGTGCCACGAAGTCACGTCGGGATTTTTCACAACGAACACACCCAATCCACCCCATTGGACCCTAAACTAATGTTTTGGTGCGTTGCATAGTATTTGGGTGCATTTGTGATCATTTCATAACTGCATGAAACTCGGTGCAAAACGGGGTGAACTGGTGCAATTAATACAAAAGTTCGTGCCATGAAGTCACATCGGGATTTTTCACAACGAACGCACCCAATCCGCCCCATTTTACCGTAAACTCATGTTTTGGTGCGTTGCATAGTATTTGGGTGCATTTGGTATCGTTTCGTAACTGCATGAAACTCGATGCAAAACAGGGTGAACTGGTGCAATTAATGCAAAAGTTCGTGCCACGAAGTCACGTCGGGATTTTTTGCGCCGAACGCACCCAATCCACTCCTTTGGACCTTAAACTCATGTTTTGGTGCATTGCATAGTGTTTGGGTGCATTTGGGATCGTTTCATAACCGCATGAAACTCGAAGCAAAACAGGGGGGACTAGTGAAATTAATGAGAAAGCTCGTGCCACGATGTCACGCCATGATTTTTCTATACGAACACAGCCAATCCACCCCCATTGGACCCTAAACTCATGTTTTCGTGCGTTGCATAGTGTTTGGGTGCATTTGGGATCATTTCATGACTGCATGAAACTCGGTGCAAAACGGCGTGAACTGGTGCAATTAATGCAAAAGTTCGTGCCACGAAGTCACGTCGGGATTTTTCACAACGAACGCACCCAATCCCCTCCATTGACCTTAAACTCATGTTTTGGTGCATTGAATAGTGTTTGGGTGCATTTGGGATCGTTTCATAACCGCATGAAACTCGATGCAAAACAGGGTGGACTAGTGCAATTAATGCGAAAGCTCGTGCCACGATGTCACGCCATGATTTTTCTCTACGAACACACCCAATCCACCCCCATTGGACCCTAAACTCATGTTTTGGTGCGTTGCATAGTGTTTGGGTGCATTTGGAATCATTTCATAACTTCATGAAACTCGGTGCAAAACGGGGTGAACTGGTGCAATTAATGCAAAAGTTCGTGCCACGAAGTCACATCGGGGATTTTCACAACAAACACACCCAATCCCCTCCATTGGACCTTAAACTCATGTTTTGGTGGATTGCATAGTGTTTGGGTGCATTTGGGATCGTTTCATAACCGCATGAAACTCGATGCAAAACAGGGTGGACTAGTGCAATTAATGCGAAAGCTCGTGCCACGAAGTCACACCGGGATTTTTCTCTACGAACGCACCTAATCCACCCCATTGGACCCTAAACTCATGTTTTGGTGCGTTGCATAGTGTTTGGGTGCATTTGGGACCATTCCATAACTGCATGAAACTCGGTGCAAAACGGGGTGAACTGGTGCAATTAATGCAAAAGTTCGTGCCACGAAGTCACGTCGGGATTTTTCACAACGAACGCACCCAATCCCCTCCATTGGACCTTAAACTCATGTTTTGGTGCATTGCATTGTGTTTGGGTGCATTTGGGGATCATTTCATAACCGCAAGAAACTCGATGCAAAACAGGGTGGACTAGTGCAATTAATGCGAAGCTCGTGCCACGAAGTCACGCCGTGATTTTTCTCTACGAACACACCCAATCCACCCCATTGGACCCTAAACTCATATTTTGGTGCGTTGCATAGTGTTTGGGTGCATTTGGGATCATTTCATAACTGCATGAAACTCGGTGCAAAACGGGGTGAACTGGTGCAATTAATACAAAAGTTCGTTCCATGAAGTCACATCGGGATTTTTCACAACGAACGCACCCAATTCGCCCCATTGGACCGTAAACTCATGTTTTGGTGCGTTTAATAGTGTTTGGGTGCATTTGGGATCGTTTCATAACCGCATGAAACTCAATGCAAAACAGGGTGGACTGGTGCAATTAATGTAAAAGTTCGTGCCACGAAGTCACGTCGGGATTTTTCACAACGAACACACCCAATCCACCCCATTGGACCCTAAACTCATGTTTTGGTGCGTTGCATAGTATTTGGGTGCATTTGTGATCATTTCATAACTGCATGAAACTCGGTGCAAAACGGGGTGAACTGGTGCAATTAATACAAAAGTTCGTGCCATGAAGTCACATCGGGATTTTTCACAACGAACGCACCCAATCCGCCCCATTGGACCGTAAACTCATGTTTTGGTGTGTTGCATAGTGTTTGGGTGCATTTGGGATCGTTTCGTAACTGCATCAAACTCGATGCAAAACAGGGTGAACTGGTGTAATTAATGTAAAAGTTCGTGCCATGAAGTCACGTCGGGATCTTTCTCAACGAACACAGCCCAATCAACCCCATCGGACCCCGAACTCATGCTTTGGTGCGTTGCATACTATTTGGGTGCATTTGGGATCATTTCATAACTCCATGAAACTGGATGCATTGGGTGAACTGGTGCAATTAATGCAAAAATATGTGCCACGAAGTCACGCCGGGATTTTTTGCAACGAACGCACCCAATCTGCCACATTGGACCATAAACTCATATATTTTGGTGCGTTGCATAGTATTTGGGTGCATTTGGGATCGTTTCGTAACTGCATGAAACTCGATGCAAAACAGGGTGAAGTGTTGCAATTAATGCAAAAGTTCGTGCCACGAAGTCACGTCGGGATTTTTTGCACCGAACGCACCCAATCCACTCCATTGGACCTTAAACTCATGTTATGGTGCATTGCATAGTGTTTGGGTGCATTTGGGGATCGTTTCATAACCGCATGAAACTCGATGCAAAACAGGGTGGACTAGTGCAATTAATGCGAAAGCTCGTGCCACGAGGTCACGCCAGGATTTTTCTCTAAGAACACACCCAATGCACCCCATTGGACCCTAAACTCATGTTTTGGTGCGTTGCATAGTGTTTGGGTGCATTTGTGATCATTTCATAACTGCATGAAACTCGGTGCAAAACGGGGTGAACTGGTGCAATTAATCCAAAAGTTCGTGCCATGAAGTCACATCGGGATTTTTCACAACGAACGCACCCAATCCGCCCCATTGGACCGTAAACACATGTTTTGGTGCGTTGCATAGTATTTGGGTGCATTTGGGATCGTTTCGTAACTGCATGAAACTCGATGCAAAACAGGGTGAACTGGTGCAATTAATGCAAAAGTTCGTGCCACGAAGTCACGTCGGGATTTTTTGCACCGAACGCACCCAATCCACTCCTTTGGACCTTAAACTCATGTTTTGGTGCATTGCATAGTGTTTGGGTTCATTTGGGATCGTTTCATAACCGCATGAAACTCGAAGCAAAACAGGGTGGACTAGTGAAATTAATGAGAAAGCTCGTGCCACGATGTCACGCCATGATTTTTCTATACGAACACAGCCAATCCACCCCCATTGGACCCTAAACTCATGTTTTGGTGCGTTGCATAGTGTTTGGGTGCATTTGGGATCATTTCATAACTGCATGAAACTCGGTGCAAAACGGGGTGAACTGGTGCAATTAATGCAAAAGTTCGTGCCAGCGAAGTCACGTCGGGATTTTTCACAACGAACGCACCCAATCCCCTCCATTGGACCTTAAACTCATGTTTTGGTGCATTGCATTAGTGTTTGGGTGCATTTGGGATCATTTCATAACCGCAAGAAACTCGATGCAAAACAGGGTGGACTAGTGCAATTAATGCGAAGCTCGTGCCACGAAGTCACGCCGTGATTTTTCTCTACGAACACACCCAATCCACCCCATTGGACCCTAAACTCATATTTTGGTGCGTTGCATAGTGTTTGGGTGCATTTGGGATCATTTCATAACTGCATGAAACTCGGTGCAAAACGGGGTGAACTGGTGCAATTAATACAAAAGTTCGTTCCATGAAGTCACATCGGGATTTTTCACAACGAACGCACCCAATTCGCCCCATTGGACTGTAAACTCATGTTTTGGTGCGTTTCATAGTGTTTGGGTGCATTTGGGATCGTTTCATAACCGCATGAAACTCGATGCAAAACAGGGTGGACTAGTGAAATTAATGCGAAAGCTCGTGCCACGATGTCACGCCATGATTTTTCTCTACGAACACACCCAATCCACCCCCATTGGACCCTAAACTCATGTTTTGGTGCGTTGCATAGTGTTTGGGTGCATTTGGGATCATTTCATAACTGCATGAAACTCGGTGCAAAACGGGGTGAACTGGTGCAATTAATACAAAAGTTCGTGCCATGAAGTCACATCGGGATTTTTCACAACGAACGCACCCAATCCGCCCCATTTTACCGTAAACTCATGTTTTGGTGCGTTGCATAGTATTTGGGTGCATTTGGTATCGTTTCGTAACTGCATGAAACTCGATGCAAAACAGGGTGAACTGGTGCAATTAATGCAAAAGTTCGTGCCACGAAGTCACGTCGGGATTTTTTGCACCGAACGCACCCAATCCACTCCTTTGGACCTTAAACTCATGTTTTGGTGCATTGCATAGTGTTTGGGTGCATTTGGGATCGTTTCATAACCGCATGAAACTCGAAGCAAAACAGGGGGGGACTAGTGAAATTAATGAGAAAGCTCGTGCCACGATGTCACGCCATGATTTTTCTATACGAACACAGCCAATCCACCCCCATTGGACCCTAAACTCATGTTTTCGTGCGTTGCATAGTGTTTGGGTGCATTTGGGATCATTTCGTGACTGCATGAAACTCGGTGCAAAACGGCGTGAACTGGTGCAATTAATGCAAAAGTTCGTGCCACGAAGTCACGTCGGGATTTTTCACAACGAACGCACCCAATCCCCTCCATTGACCTTAAACTCATGTTTTGGTGCATTGAATAGTGTTTGGGTGCATTTGGGATCGTTTCATAACCGCATGAAACTCGATGCAAAACAGGGTGGACTAGTGCAATTAATGCGAAAGCTCGTGCCACGATGTCACGCCATGATTTTTCTCTACGAACACACCCAATCCACCCCCATTGGACCCTAAACTCATGTTTTCGTGCGTTGCATAGTGTTTGGGTGCATTTGGGATCATTTCGTGACTGCATGAAACTCGGTGCAAAACGGGGTGAACTGGTGCAATTAATGCAAAAGTTCGTGCCGCGAAGTCACGTCGGGATTTTTCACAACGAACGCACCCAATCCCCTCCATTGGACCTTAAACTCATGTTTTGGTGCATTGCATTGTGTTTGGGTGCATTTGGGGATCATTTCATAACCGCAAGAAACTCGATGCAAAACAGGGTGGACTAGTGCAATTAATGCGAAGCTCGTGCCACGAAGTCACGCCGTGATTTTTCTCTACGAACACACCCAATCCACCCCATTGGACCCTAAACTCATATTTTGGTGCGTTGCATAGTGTTTGGGTGCATTTGGGATCATTTCATAACTGCATGAAACTCGGTGCAAAACGGGGTGAACTGGTGCAATTAATACAAAAGTTCGTTCCATGAAGTCACATCGGGATTTTTCACAACGAACGCACCCAATTCGCCCCATTGGACTGTAAACTCATGTTTTGGTGCGTTTCATAGTGTTTGGGTGCATTTGGGATCGTTTCATAACCGCATGAAACTCGATGCAAAACAGGGTGGACTAGTGAAATTAATGCGAAAGCTCGTGCCACGATGTCACGCCATGATTTTTCTCTACGAACACACCCAATCCACCCCCATTGGACCCTAAACTCATGTTTTGGTGCGTTGCATAGTGTTTGGGTGCATTTGGGATCATTTCATAACTGCATGAAACTCGGTGCAAAACGGGGTGAACTGGTGCAATTAATACAAAAGTTCGTGCCATGAAGTCACATCGGGATTTTTCACAACGAACGCACCCAATCCGCCCCATTTTACCGTAAACTCATGTTTTGGTGCGTTGCATAGTATTTGGGTGCATTTGGTATCGTTTCGTAACTGCATGAAACTCGATGCAAAACAGGGTGAACTGGTGCAATTAATGCAAAAGTTCGTGCCACGAAGTCACGTCGGGATTTTTTGCACCGAACGCACCCAATCCACTCCTTTGGACCTTAAACTCATGTTTTGGTGCATTGCATAGTGTTTGGGTGCATTTGGGATCGTTTCATAACCGCATGAAACTCGAAGCAAAACAGGGGGGACTAGTGAAATTAATGAGAAAGCTCGTGCCACGATGTCACGCCATGATTTTTCTATACGAACACAGCCAATCCACCCCCATTGGACCCTAAACTCATGTTTTCGTGCGTTGCATAGTGTTTGGGTGCATTTGGGATCATTTCGTGACTGCATGAAACTCGGTGCAAAACGGCGTGAACTGGTGCAATTAATGCAAAAGTTCGTGCCACGAAGTCACGTCGGGATTTTTCACAACGAACGCACCCAATCCCCTCCATTGACCTTAAACTCATGTTTTGGTGCATTGAATAGTGTTTGGGTGCATTTGGGATCGTTTCATAACCGCATGAAACTCGATGCAAAACAGGGTGGACTAGTGCAATTAATGCGAAAGCTCGTGCCACGAAGTCACACCGGGATTTTTCTCTACGAACGCACCTAATCCACCCCATTGGACCCTAAACTCATGTTTTGGTGCGTTGCATAGTGTTTGGGTGCATTTGGAATCATTTCATAACTTCATGAAACTCAGTGCAAAACGGGGTGAACTGGTGCAATTAATGCAAAAGTTCGTGCCACGAAGTCACATCGGGATTTTTCACAACAAACACACCCAATCCCCTCCATTGGACCTTAAACTCATGTTTTGGTGCATTGCATAGTGTTTGGGTGCATTTGGGATCGTTTCATAACCGCATGAAACTCGATGCAAAACAGGGTGGACTATTGCAATTAATGCGAAAGCTCGTGCCACGAAGTCACACCGGGATTTTTCTCTACGAACGCACCTAATCCACCCCATTGGACCCTAAACTCATGTTTTGGTGCGTTGCATAGTGTTTGGGTGCATTTGGGACCATTCCATAACTGCATGAAACTCGGTGCAAAACGGGGTGAACTGGTGCAATTAATGCAAAAGTTCGTGCCACGAAGTCACGTCGGGATTTTTCACAACGAACGCACCCAATCCCCTCCATTGGACCTTAAACTCATGTTTTGGTGCATTGCATTGTGTTTGGGTGCATTTGGGGATCATTTCATAACCGCAAGAAACTCGATGCAAAACAGGGTGGACTAGTGCAATTAATGCGAAGCTCGTGCCACGAAGTCACGCCGTGATTTTTCTCTACGAACACACCCAATCCACCCCATTGGACCCTAAACTCATATTTTGGTGCGTTGCATAGTGTTTGGGTGCATTTGGGATCATTTCATAACTGCATGAAACTCGGTGCAAAACGGGGTGAACTGGTGCAATTAATACAAAAGTTCGTTCCATGAAGTCACATCGGGATTTTTCACAACGAACGCACCCAATTCGCCCCATTGGACCGTAAACTCATGTTTTGGTGCGTTTCATAGTGTTTGGGTGCATTTGGGATCGTTTCGTAACTGCATGAAACTCGATGCAAAACAGGGTGAACTGGTGCAATTAATGCAAAAGTTCGTGCCACGAAGTCACGTCGGGATTTTTCACAACGAACACACCCAATCCACCCCATTGGACCCTAAACTCATGTTTTGGTGCGTTGCATAGTATTTGGGTGCATTTGTGATCATTTCATAACTGCATGAAACTCGGTGCAAAACGGGGTGAACTGGTGCAATTAATACAAAAGTTCGTGCCATGAAGTCACATCGGGATTTTTCACAACGAACGCACCCAATCCGCCCCATTTTACCGTAAACTCATGTTTTGGTGCGTTGCATAGTATTTGGGTGCATTTGGTATCGTTTCGTAACTGCATGAAACTCGATGCAAAACAGGGTGAACTGGTGCAATTAATGCAAAAGTTCGTGCCACGAAGTCACGTCGGGATTTTTTGCACCGAACGCACCCAATCCACTCCTTTGGACCTTAAACTCATGTTTTGGTGCATTGCATAGTGTTTGGGTGCATTTGGGATCGTTTCATAACCGCATGAAACTCGAAGCAAAACAGGGTGGACTAGTGAAATTAATGCGAAAGCTCGTGCCACGATGTCACGCCATGATTTTTCTCTACGAACACACCCAATCCACCCCCATTGGACCCTAAACTCATGTTTTGGTGCGTTGCATAGTGTTTGGGTGCATTTGGGATCATTTCATAACTGCATGAAACTCGGTGCAAAACGGGGTGAACTGGTGCAATTAATGCAAAAGTTCGTGCCACGAAGTCACATCGGGATTTTTCACAACGAACGCACCCAATCCCCTCCATTGGACCTTAAACTCATGTTTTGGTGCATTGCATAGTGTTTGGGTGCATTTGGGATCGTTTCATAACCGCATGAAACTCGATGCAAAACAGGGTGGACTAGTGCAATTAATGCGAAAGCTCGTGCCATGAAGTCACGCCGGGATTTTTCTCTACGAACGCACCCAATCCACCCCATTGGACCCTACACTCATGTTTTGGTGCGTTGCATAGTGTTTGGGTGCATTTGGGGTCATTTCATAACTGCATGAAACTCGGTGCAAAACGGGGTGAACTGATGCAATTAATACAAAAGTTCGTGCCATGAAGTCACATCGGGATTTTTCACAACGAACGCACCCAATCCGCCCCATTGGACCGTAAACTCATGTTTTGGTGCGTTGCATAGTGTTTGGGTGCATTTGGGATCGTTTCGTAACTGCATCAAACTCGATGCAAAACAGGGTGAACTGGTATAATTAATGTAAAAGTTCGTGCCATGAAGTCACGTCGGGATCTTTCTCAACGAACACACCCAATCAACCCCATCGGACCCCGAACTCATGCTTTGGTGCGTAGCATACTGTTTGGGTGCATTTGGGATCATTTCATAACGCATGAAACTGGATGCATTGGGTGAACTGGTGCAATTAATGCAAAAATGCCACGAAGTCACGCCGGGATTTTTTGCAACGAACGCACCCAATCTGCCACATTGGACCGTAAACTCATATTTTGGTGCGTTGCATAGTATTTGGGTGCATTTGGGATCGTTTCGTAACTGCATGAAACTCGATGCAAAACAGGGTGAAGTGGTGCAATTAATGCAAAAGTCGTGCCACGAAGTCACGTCGGGATTTTTCACGAACGCACCCAATCCACTCCATTGGACCTTAAACTCATGTTTGGTGCATTGCATAGTGTTTGGGTGCATTTGGGGATCGTTTCATAACCGCATGAAACTCGATGCAAAACAGGGTGGACTAGTGCAATTAATGCGAAAGCTCGTGCCACGAGTCACGCCAGGATTTTTCTCTAAGAACACACCCAATCCAGCCCATTGGACCCTAAACTCATGTTTTGGTGCGTTGCATAGTGTTTGGGTGCATTTGTGATCATTTCATAACTGCATGAAACTCGGTGCAAAACGGGGTGAACTGGTGCAATTAATCCAAAAGTTCGTGCCATGAAGTCACATCGGGATTTTTCACAACGAACGCACCCAATCCGCCCCATTGGACCGTAAACACATGTTTTGGTGCGTTGCATAGTATTTGGGTGCATTTGGGATCGTTTCGTAACTGCATGAAACTCGATGCAAAACAGGGTGAACTGGTGCAATTAATGCAAAAGTTCGTGCCACGAAGTCACGTCGGGATTTTTCACAACGAACACACCCAATCCACCCCATTGGACCCTAAACTCATGTTTTGGTGCGTTGCATAGTATTTGGGTGCATTTGTGATCATTTCATAACTGCATGAAACTCGGTGCAAAACGGGGTGAACTGGTGCAATTAATACAAAAGTTCGTGCCATGAAGTCACATCGGGATTTTTCACAACGAACGCACCCAATCCGCCCCATTTTACCGTAAACTCATGTTTTGGTGCGTTGCATAGTATTTGGGTGCATTTGGTATCGTTTCGTAACTGCATGAAACTCGATGCAAAACAGGGTGAACTGGTGCAATTAATGCAAAAGTTCGTGCCACGAAGTCACGTCGGGATTTTTTGCACCGAACGCACCCAATCCACTCCTTTGGACCTTAAACTCATGTTTTGGTGCATTGCATAGTGTTTGGGTGCATTTGGGATCGTTTCATAACCGCATGAAACTCGAAGCAAAACAGGGTGGACTAGTGAAATTAATGCGAAAGCTCGTGCCACGATGTCACGCCATGATTTTTCTCTACGAACACACCCAATCCACCCCCATTGGACCCTAAACTCATGTTTTGGTGCGTTGCATAGTGTTTGGGTGCATTTGGGATCATTTCATAACTGCATGAAACTCGGTGCAAAACGGGGTGAACTGGTGCAATTAATGCAAAAGTTCGTGCCACGAAGTCACATCGGGATTTTTCACAACGAACGCACCCAATCCCCTCCATTGGACCTTAAACTCATGTTTTGGTGCATTGCATAGTGTTTGGGTGCATTTGGGATCGTTTCATAACCGCATGAAACTCGATGCAAAACAGGGTGGACTAGTGCAATTAATGCGAAAGCTCGTGCCATGAAGTCACGCCGGGATTTTTCTCTACGAACGCACCCAATCCACCCCATTGGACCCTACACTCATGTTTTGGTGCGTTGCATAGTGTTTGGGTGCATTTGGGGTCATTTCATAACTGCATGAAACTCGGTGCAAAACGGGGTGAACTGATGCAATTAATACAAAAGTTCGTGCCATGAAGTCACATCGGGATTTTTCACAACGAACGCACCCAATCCGCCCCATTGGACCGTAAACTCATGTTTTGGTGCGTTGCATAGTGTTTGGGTGCATTTGGGATCGTTTCGTAACTGCATCAAACTCGATGCAAAACAGGGTGAACTGGTATAATTAATGTAAAAGTTCGTGCCATGAAGTCACGTCGGGATCTTTCTCAACGAACACACCCAATCAACCCCATCGGACCCCGAACTCATGCTTTGGTGCGTAGCATACTGTTTGGGTGCATTTGGGATCATTTCATAACGCCATGAAACTGGATGCATTGGGTGAACTGGTGCAATTAATGCAAAAATATGTGCCACGAAGTCACGCCGGGATTTTTTGCAACGAACGCACCCAATCTGCCACATTGGACCGTAAACTCATATATTTTGGTGCGTTGCATAGTATTTGGGTGCATTTGGGATCGTTTCGTAACTGCATGAAACTCGATGCAAAACAGGGTGAAGTGGTGCAATTAATGCAAAAGTTCGTGCCACGAAGTCACGTCGGGATTTTTTCCACCGAACGCACCCAATCCACTCCATTGGACCTTAAACTCATGTTATGGTGCATTGCATAGTGTTTGGGTGCATTTGGGGATCGTTTCATAACCGCATGAAACTCGATGCAAAACAGGGTGGACTAGTGCAATTAATGCGAAAGCTCGTGCCACGAGGTCACGCCAGGATTTTTCTCTAAGAACACACCCAATCCAGCCCATTGGACCCTAAACTCATGTTTTGGTGCGTTGCATAGTGTTTGGGTGCATTTGTGATCATTTCATAACTGCATGAAACTCGGTGCAAAACGGGGTGAACTGGTGCAATTAATCCAAAAGTTCGTGCCATGAAGTCACATCGGGATTTTTCACAACGAACGCACCCAATCCGCCCCATTGGACCGTAAACACATGTTTTGGTGCGTTGCATAGTATTTGGGTGCATTTGGGATCGTTTCGTAACTGCATGAAACTCGATGCAAAACAGGGTGAACTGGTGCAATTAATGCAAAAGTTCGTGCCACGAAGTCACGTCGGGATTTTTTTGCACCGAACGCACCCAATCCACTCCTTTGGACCTTAAACTCATGTTTTGGTGCATTGCATAGTGTTTGGGTTCATTTGGGATCGTTTCATAACCGCATGAAACTCGAAGCAAAACAGGGTGGACTAGTGAAATTAATGAGAAAGCTCGTGCCACGAAGTCACGTCGGGATTTTTCACAACGAACACACCCAATCCACCCCATTGGACCCTAAACTCATGTTTTGGTGCGTTGCATAGTATTTGGGTGCATTTGTGATCATTTCATAACTGCATGAAACTCGGTGCAAAACGGGGTGAACTAGGTGCAATTAATACAAAAGTTCGTGCCATGAAGTCACATCGGGATTTTTCACAACGAACGCACCCAATCCGCCCCATTTTACCGTAAACTCATGTTTTGGTGCGTTGCATAGTATTTGGGTGCATTTGGTATCGTTTCGTAACCGCATGAAACTCGATGCAAAACAGGGTGAACTGGTGCAATTAATGCAAAAGTTCGTGCCACGAAGTCACGTCGGGATTTTTTGCACCGAACGCACCCAATCCACTCCTTTGGACCTTAAACTCATGTTTTGGTGCATTGCATAGTGTTTGGGTGCATTTGGGATCGTTTCATAACCGCATGAAACTCGAAGCAAAACAGGGTGGACTAGTGAAATTAATGCGAAAGCTCGTGCCACGATGTCACGCCATGATTTTTCTCTACGAACACACCCAATCCACCCCCATTGGACCCTAAACTCATGTTTTGGTGCGTTGCATAGTGTTTGGGTGCATTTGGGATCATTTCATAACTGCATGAAACTCGGTGCAAAACGGGGTGAACTGGTGCAATTAATGCAAAAGTTCGTGCCACGAAGTCACATCGGGATTTTTCACAACGAACGCACCCAATCCCCTCCATTGGACCTTAAACTCATGTTTTGGTGCATTGCATAGTGTTTGGGTGCATTTGGGATCGTTTCATAACCGCATGAAACTCGATGCAAAACAGGGTGGACTAGTGCAATTAATGCGAAAGCTCGTGCCATGAAGTCACGCCGGGATTTTTCTCTACGAACGCACCCAATCCACCCCATTGGACCCTACACTCATGTTTTGGTGCGTTGCATAGTGTTTGGGTGCATTTGGGGTCATTTCATAACTGCATGAAACTCGGTGCAAAACGGGGTGAACTGATGCAATTAATACAAAAGTTCGTGCCATGAAGTCACATCGGGATTTTTCACAACGAACGCACCCAATCCGCCCCATTGGACCGTAAACTCATGTTTTGGTGCGTTGCATAGTGTTGGGTGCATTTGGGATCGTTTCGTAACTGCATCAAACTCGATGCAAAACAGGGTGAACTGGTATAATTAATGTAAAAGTTCGTGCCATGAAGTCACGTCGGGATCTTTCTCAACGAACACACCCAATCAACCCCATCGGACCCCGAACTCATGCTTTGGTGCGTAGCATACTGTTTGGGTGCATTTGGGATCATTTCATAACGCCATGAAACTGGATGCATTGGGTGAACTGGTGCAATTAATGCAAAAATATGTGCCACGAAGTCACGCCGGGATTTTTGCAACGAACGCACCCAATCTGCCACATTGGACCGTAAACTCATATATTTGGTGCGTTGCATAGTATTTGGGTGCATTTGGGATCGTTTCGTAACTGCATGAAACTCGATGCAAAACAGGGTGAAGTGGTGCAATTAATGCAAAAGTTCGTGCCACGAAGTCACGTCGGGATTTTTTCCACCGAACGCACCCAATCCACTCCATTGGACCTTAAACTCATGTTATGGTGCATTGCATAGTGTTTGGGTGCATTTGGGGATCGTTTCATAACCGCATGAAACTCGATGCAAAACAGGGTGGACTAGTGCAATTAATGCGAAAGCTCGTGCCACGAGGTCACGCCAGGATTTTTCTCTAAGAACACACCCAATCCAGCCCATTGGACCCTAAACTCATGTTTTGGTGCGTTGCATAGTGTTTGGGTGCATTTGTGATCATTTCATAACTGCATGAAACTCGGTGCAAAACGGGGTGAACTGGTGCAATTAATCCAAAAGTTCGTGCCATGAAGTCACATCGGGATTTTTCACAACGAACGCACCCAATCCGCCCCATTGGACCGTAAACACATGTTTTGGTGCGTTGCATAGTATTTGGGTGCATTTGGGATCGTTTCGTAACTGCATGAAACTCGATGCAAAACAGGGTGAACTGGTGCAATTAATGCAAAAGTTCGTGCCACGAAGTCACGTCGGGATTTTTTTGCACCGAACGCACCCAATCCACTCCTTTGGACCTTAAACTCATGTTTTGGTGCATTGCATAGTGTTTGGGTTCATTTGGGATCGTTTCATAACCGCATGAAACTCGAAGCAAAACAGGGTGGACTAGTGAAATTAATGAGAAAGCTCGTGCCACGATGTCACGCCATGATTTTTCTATACGAACACAGCCAATCCACCCCCATTGGACCCTAAACTCATGTTTTGGTGCGTTGCATAGTGTTTGGGTGCATTTGGGATCATTTCATAACTGCATGAAACTCGGTGCAAAACGGGGTGAACTGGTGCAATTAATGCAAAAGTTCGTGCCGCGAAGTCACGTCGGGATTTTTCACAACGAACGCACCCAATCCCCTCCATTGGACCTTAAACTCATGTTTTGGTGCATTGCATTGTGTTTGGGTGCATTTGGGGATCATTTCATAACCGCAAGAAACTCGATGCAAAACAGGGTGGACTAGTGCAATTAATGCGAAGCTCGTGCCACGAAGTCACGCCGTGATTTTTCTCTACGAACACACCCAATCCACCCCATTGGACCCTAAACTCATATTTTGGTGCGTTGCATAGTGTTTGGGTGCATTTGGGATCATTTCATAACTGCATGAAACTCGGTGCAAAACGGGGTGAACTGGTGCAATTAATACAAAAGTTCGTTCCATGAAGTCACATCGGGATTTTTCACAACGAACGCACCCAATTCGCCCCATTGGACTGTAAACTCATGTTTTGGTGCGTTTCATAGTGTTTGGGTGCATTTGGGATCGTTTCATAACCGCATGAAACTCGATGCAAAACAGGGTGGACTAGTGAAATTAATGCGAAAGCTCGTGCCACGATGTCACGCCATGATTTTTCTCTACGAACACACCCAATCCACCCCCATTGGACCCTAAACTCATGTTTTGGTGCGTTGCATAGTGTTTGGGTGCATTTGGGATCATTTCATAACTGCATGAAACTCGGTGCAAAACGGGGTGAACTGGTGCAATTAATACAAAAGTTCGTGCCATGAAGTCACATCGGGATTTTTCACAACGAACGCACCCAATCCGCCCCATTTTACCGTAAACTCATGTTTTGGTGCGTTGCATAGTATTTGGGTGCATTTGGTATCGTTTCGTAACTGCATGAAACTCGATGCAAAACAGGGTGAACTGGTGCAATTAATGCAAAAGTTCGTGCCACGAAGTCACGTCGGGATTTTTTGCACCGAACGCACCCAATCCACTCCTTTGGACCTTAAACTCATGTTTTGGTGCATTGCATAGTGTTTGGGTGCATTTGGGATCGTTTCATAACCGCATGAAACTCGAAGCAAAACAGGGGGGACTAGTGAAATTAATGAGAAAGCTCGTGCCACGATGTCACGCCATGATTTTTCTATACGAACACAGCCAATCCACCCCCATTGGACCCTAAACTCATGTTTTCGTGCGTTGCATAGTGTTTGGGTGCATTTGGGATCATTTCGTGACTGCATGAAACTCGGTGCAAAACGGCGTGAACTGGTGCAATTAATGCAAAAGTTCGTGCCACGAAGTCACGTCGGGATTTTTCACAACGAACGCACCCAATCCCCTCCATTGACCTTAAACTCATGTTTTGGTGCATTGAATAGTGTTTGGGTGCATTTGGGATCGTTTCATAACCGCATGAAACTCGATGCAAAACAGGGTGGACTAGTGCAATTAATGCGAAAGCTCGTGCCACGAAGTCACGCCGTGATTTTTCTCTACGAACACACCCAATCCACCCCATTGGACCCTAAACTCATATTTTGGTGCGTTGCATAGTGTTTGGGTGCATTTGGGATCATTTCATAACTGCATGAAACTCGGTGCAAAACGGGGTGAACTGGTGCAATTAATACAAAAGTTCGTTCCATGAAGTCACATCGGGATTTTTCACAACGAACGCACCCAATTCGCCCCATTGGACTGTAAACTCATGTTTTGGTGCGTTTCATAGTGTTTGGGTGCATTTGGGATCGTTTCATAACCGCATGAAACTCGATGCAAAACAGGGTGGACTAGTGAAATTAATGCGAAAGCTCGTGCCACGATGTCACGCCATGATTTTTCTCTACGAACACACCCAATCCACCCCCATTGGACCCTAAACTCATGTTTTCGTGCGTTGCATAGTGTTTGGGTGCATTTGGGATCATTTCGTGACTGCATGAAACTCGGTGCAAAACGGGGTGAACTGGTGCAATTAATGCAAAAGTTCGTGCCGCGAAGTCACGTCGGGATTTTTCACAACGAACGCACCCAATCCCCTCCATTGGACCTTAAACTCATGTTTTGGTGCATTGCATTGTGTTTGGGTGCATTTGGGGATCATTTCATAACCGCAAGAAACTCGATGCAAAACAGGGTGGACTAGTGCAATTAATGCGAAGCTCGTGCCACGAAGTCACGCCGTGATTTTTCTCTACGAACACACCCAATCCACCCCATTGGACCCTAAACTCATATTTTGGTGCGTTGCATAGTGTTTGGGTGCATTTGGGATCATTTCATAACTGCATGAAACTCGGTGCAAAACGGGGTGAACTGGTGCAATTAATACAAAAGTTCGTTCCATGAAGTCACATCGGGATTTTTCACAACGAACGCACCCAATTCGCCCCATTGGACTGTAAACTCATGTTTTGGTGCGTTTCATAGTGTTTGGGTGCATTTGGGATCGTTTCATAACCGCATGAAACTCGATGCAAAACAGGGAGGACTAGTGAAATTAATGCGAAAGCTCGTGCCACGATGTCACGCCATGATTTTTCTCTACGAACACACCCAATCCACCCCCATTGGACCCTAAACTCATGTTTTGGTGCGTTGCATAGTGTTTGGGTGCATTTGGGATCATTTCATAACTGCATGAAACTCGGTGCAAAACGGGGTGAACTGGTGCAATTAATACAAAAGTTCGTGCCATGAAGTCACATCGGGATTTTTCACAACGAACGCACCCAATCCGCCCCATTTTACCGTAAACTCATGTTTTGGTGCGTTGCATAGTATTTGGGTGCATTTGGTATCGTTTCGTAACTGCATGAAACTCGATGCAAAACAGGGTGAACTGGTGCAATTAATGCAAAAGTTCGTGCCACGAAGTCACGTCGGGATTTTTTGCACCGAACGCACCCAATCCACTCCTTTGGACCTTAAACTCATGTTTTGGTGCATTGCATAGTGTTTGGGTGCATTTGGGATCGTTTCATAACCGCATGAAACTCGAAGCAAAACAGGGGGGACTAGTGAAATTAATGAGAAAGCTCGTGCCACGATGTCACGCCATGATTTTTCTATACGAACACAGCCAATCCACCCCCATTGGACCCTAAACTCATGTTTTCGTGCGTTGCATAGTGTTTGGGTGCATTTGGGATCATTTCGTGACTGCATGAAACTCGGTGCAAAACGGCGTGAACTGGTGCAATTAATGCAAAAGTTCGTGCCACGAAGTCACGTCGGGATTTTTCACAACGAACGCACCCAATCCCCTCCATTGACCTTAAACTCATGTTTTGGTGCATTGAATAGTGTTTGGGTGCATTTGGGATCGTTTCATAACCGCATGAAACTCGATGCAAAACAGGGTGGACTAGTGCAATTAATGCGAAAGCTCGTGCCACGATGTCACGCCATGATTTTTCTCTACGAACACACCCAATCCACCCCCATTGGACCCTAAACTCATGTTTTGGTGCGTTGCATAGTGTTTGGGTGCATTTGGAATCATTTCATAACTTCATGAAACTCAGTGCAAAACGGGGTGAACTGGTGCAATTAATGCAAAAGTTCGTGCCACGAAGTCACATCGGGATTTTTCACAACAAACACACCCAATCCCCTCCATTGGACCTTAAACTCATGTTTTGGTGCATTGCATAGTGTTTGGGTGCATTTGGGATCGTTTCATAACCGCATGAAACTCGATGCAAAACAGGGTGGACTATTGCAATTAATGCGAAAGCTCGTGCCACGAAGTCACACCGGGATTTTTCTCTACGAACGCACCTAATCCACCCCATTGGACCCTAAACTCATGTTTTGGTGCGTTGCATAGTGTTTGGGTGCATTTGGGACCATTCCATAACTGCATGAAACTCGGTGCAAACGGGGTGAACTGGTGCAATTAATGCAAAAGTTCGTGCCACGAAGTCACGTCGGGATTTTTCACAACGAACGCACCCAATCCCCTCCATTGGACCTTAAACTCATGTTTTGGTGCATTGCATTGTGTTTGGGTGCATTTGGGGATCATTTCATAACCGCAAGAAACTCGATGCAAAACAGGGTGGACTAGTGCAATTAATGCGAAGCTCGTGCCACGAAGTCACGCCGTGATTTTTCTCTACGAACACACCCAATCCACCCCATTGGACCCTAAACTCATATTTTGGTGCGTTGCATAGTGTTTGGGTGCATTTGGGATCATTTCATAACTGCATGAAACTCGGTGCAAAACGGGGTGAACTGGTGCAATTAATACAAAAGTTCGTTCCATGAAGTCACATCGGGATTTTTCACAACGAACGCACCCAATTCGCCCCATTGGACCGTAAACTCATGTTTTGGTGCGTTTCATAGTGTTTGGGTGCATTTGGGATCGTTTCGTAACTGCATGAAACTCGATGCAAAACAGGGTGGAACTGGTGCAATTAATGCAAAAGTTCGTGCCACGAAGTCACGTCGGGATTTTTCACAACGAACACACCCAATCCACCCCATTGGACCCTAAACTCATGTTTTGGTGCGTTGCATAGTATTTGGGTGCATTTGTGATCATTTCATAACTGCATGAAACTCGGTGCAAAACGGGGTGAACTGGTGCAATTAATACAAAAGTTCGTGCCATGAAGTCACATCGGGATTTTTCACAACGAACGCACCCAATCCGCCCCATTT
Source organism: Panicum virgatum (assembly GCF_016808335.1). Classification (NCBI taxonomy): domain Eukaryota; kingdom Viridiplantae; phylum Streptophyta; class Magnoliopsida; order Poales; family Poaceae; genus Panicum; species Panicum virgatum. Next base: position 38,752 of record NW_024376320.1, read on the forward strand.
TACCGTAAACTCATGTTTTGGTGCGTTGCATAGTATTTGGGTGCATTTGGTATCGTTTCGTAACTGCATGAAACTCGATGCAAAACAGGGTGAACTGGTGCAATTAATGCAAAAGTTCGTGCCACGAAGTCACGTCGGGATTTTTTGCACCGAACGCACCCAATCCACTCCTTTGGACCTTAAACTCATGTTTTGGTGCATTGCATAGTGTTTGGGTGCATTTGGGATCGTTTCATAACCGCATGAAACTCGAAGCAAAACAGGGTGGACTAGTGAAATTAATGCGAAAGCTCGTGCCACGATGTCACGCCATGATTTTTCTCTACGAACACACCCAATCCACCCCCATTGGACCCTAAACTCATGTTTTGGTGCGTTGCATAGTGTTTGGGTGCATTTGGGATCATTTCATAACTGCATGAAACTCGGTGCAAAACGGGGTGAACTGGTGCAATTAATGCAAAAGTTCGTGCCACGAAGTCACATCGGGATTTTTCACAACGAACGCACCCAATCCCCTCCATTGGACCTTAAACTCATGTTTTGGTGCATTGCATAGTGTTTGGGTGCATTTGGGATCGTTTCATAACCGCATGAAACTCGATGCAAAACAGGGTGGACTAGTGCAATTAATGCGAAAGCTCGTGCCATGAAGTCACGCCGGGATTTTTCTCTACGAACGCACCCAATCCACCCCATTGGACCCTACACTCATGTTTTGGTGCGTTGCATAGTGTTTGGGTGCATTTGGGGTCATTTCATAACTGCATGAAACTCGGTGCAAAACGGGGTGAACTGATGCAATTAATACAAAAGTTCGTGCCATGAAGTCACATCGGGATTTTTCACAACGAACGCACCCAATCCGCCCCATTGGACCGTAAACTCATGTTTTGGTGCGTTGCATAGTGTTTGGGTGCATTTGGGATCGTTTCGTAACTGCATCAAACTCGATGCAAAACAGGGTGAACTGGTATAATTAATGTAAAAGTTCGTGCCATGAAGTCACGTCGGGATCTTTCTCAACGAACACACCCAATCAACCCCATCGGACCCCGAACTCATGCTTTGGTGCGTAGCATACTGTTTGGGTGCATTTGGGATCATTTCATAACGCCATGAAACTGGATGCATTGGGTGAACTGGTGCAATTAATGCAAAAATATGTGCCACGAAGTCACGCCGGGATTTTTTGCAACGAACGCACCCAATCTGCCACATTGGACCGTAAACTCATATATTTTGGTGCGTTGCATAGTATTTGGGTGCATTTGGGATCGTTTCGTAACTGCATGAAACTCGATGCAAAACAGGGTGAAGTGGTGCAATTAATGCAAAAGTTCGTGCCACGAAGTCACGTCGGGATTTTTTCCACCGAACGCACCCAATCCACTCCATTGGACCTTAAACTCATGTTATGGTGCATTGCATAGTGTTTGGGTGCATTTGGGGATCGTTTCATAACCGCATGAAACTCGATGCAAAACAGGGTGGACTAGTGCAATTAATGCGAAAGCTCGTGCCACGAGGTCACGCCAGGATTTTTCTCTAAGAACACACCCAATCCAGCCCATTGGACCCTAAACTCATGTTTTGGTGCGTTGCATAGTGTTTGGGTGCATTTGTGATCATTTCATAACTGCATGAAACTCGGTGCAAAACGGGGTGAACTGGTGCAATTAATCCAAAAGTTCGTGCCATGAAGTCACATCGGGATTTTTCACAACGAACGCACCCAATCCGCCCCATTGGACCGTAAACACATGTTTTGGTGCGTTGCATAGTATTTGGGTGCATTTGGGATCGTTTCGTAACTGCATGAAACTCGATGCAAAACAGGGTGAACTGGTGCAATTAATGCAAAAGTTCGTGCCACGAAGTCACGTCGGGATTTTTTTGCACCGAACGCACCCAATCCACTCCTTTGGACCTTAAACTCATGTTTTGGTGCATTGCATAGTGTTTGGGTTCATTTGGGATCGTTTCATAACCGCATGAAACTCGAAGCAAAACAGGGTGGACTAGTGAAATTAATGAGAAAGCTCGTGCCACGATGTCACGCCATGATTTTTCTATACGAACACAGCCAATCCACCCCCATTGGACCCTAAACTCATGTTTTGGTGCGTTGCATAGTGTTTGGGTGCATTCGGGATCATTTCATAACTGCATGAAACTCGGTGCAAAACGGGGTGAACTGGTGCAATTAATGCAAAAGTTCGTGCCACGAAGTCACGTCGGGATTTTTCACAACGAACGCACCCAATCCCCTCCATTGGACCTTAAACTCATGTTTTGGTGCATTGCATAGTGTTTGGGTGCATTTGGGATCGTTTCATAACCGCATGAAACTCGATGCAAAACAGGGTGGACTAGTGCAATTAATGCGAAAGCTCGTGCCACGAAGTCACGCCGGGATTTTTCTCTACAAACGCACCCAATCCACCCCATTGGACCCTAAACTCATGTTTTGGTGCGTTGCATAGTGTTTGGGTGCATTTGGGGTCATTTCATAACTGCATGAAACTCGGTGCAAAACGGGGTGAACTGGTGCAATTAATGCAAAAGTTCGTAACACGAAGTCACGTCGGGATTTTTCACAACGAACGCACCCAATCCCCTCCATTGGACCTTAAACTCATGTTTTGGTGCATTGCATAGTGTTTGGGAGCATTTGGGGATCATTTCATAACCGCAAGAAACTCGATGCAAAACAGGGTGGACTAGTGCAATTAATGCGAAGCTCGTGCCACGAAGTCACGCCGTGATTTTTCTCTACGAACACACCAATCCCCTCTATTGGACCTTAAACTCATGTTTTGGTGCATTGCATAGTGTTTGGGTGCATTTGGGATCGTTTCGTAACTGCATCAAACTCGATGCAAAACAGGGTGAACTGGTATAATTAATGTAAAGTTCGTGCCATGAAGTCACGTCGGGATCTTTCTCAACGAACACACCCAATCAACCCCATGGACCCCGAACTCATGCTTTGGTGCGTTGCATACTGTTTGGGTGCATTTGGGATCATTTCATAACGCCATGAAACTGGATGCATTGGGTGAACTGGTGCAATTAATGCAAAAATATGTGCCACGAAGTCACGCCGGGATTTTTTGCAACGAACGCACCCAATCTGCCACATTGGACCGTAAACTCATATATTTTGGTGCGTTGCATAGTATTTCGGTGCATTTGGGATCGTTTCGTAACTGCATGAAACTCGATGCAAAACAGGGTGAAGTGGTGCAATTAATGCAAAAGTTCGTGCCACGAAGTCACGTCGGGATTTTTTCCACCGAACGCACCCAATCCACTCCATTGGACCTTAAACTCATGTTATGGTGCATTGCATAGTGTTTGGGTGCATTTGGGGATCGTTTCATAACCGCATGAAACTCGATGCAAAACAGGGTGGACTAGTGCAATTAATGCGAAAGCTCGTGCCACGAGGTCACGCCAGGATTTTTCTCTAAGAACACACCCAATCCACCCCATTGGACCCTAAACTCATGTTTTGGTGCGTTGCATAGTGTTTGGGTGCATTTGGGATCATTTCATAACTGCATGAAACTCGGTGCAAAACGGGGTGAACTGGTGCAATTAATGCAAAAGTTTGTGCCACGAAGACACGTCGGGACTTTTCACAACGAACGCACCCAATCCCCTCCATTGGACCTTAAACTCATGTTTTGGTGCATTGCATTGTGTTTGGGTGCATTTGGGGATCATTTCATAACCGCAAGAAACTCGATGCAAAACAGGGTGGACTAGTGCAATTAATGCTAAAGCTCGTGCCATGATGTCACGCCATGATTTTTCTCTACGAACACACCCAATCCACCCCCATTGGACCCTAAACTCATGTTTTGGTGCGTTGCATAGTGTTTGGGTGCATTTGTGATCATTTCATAACTGCATGAAACTCGGTGCAAAACGGGGTGAACTGGTGCAATTAATCCAAAAGTTCGTGCCATGAAGTCACATCGGGATTTTTCACAACGAACGCACCCAATCCGCCCCATTGGACCGTAAACACATGTTTTGGTGCGTTGCATAGTATTTGGGTGCATTTGGGATCATTTCATAACCGCATGAAACTCGATGCAAAACAGGGTGGACTAGTGCAATTAATGCTAAAGCTCGTGCCATGATGTCACGCCATGATTTTTCTCTACGAACACACCCAATCCACCCCCATTGGACCCTAAACTCATGTTTTGGTGCGTTGCATAGTGTTTGGGTGCATTTGGAATCATTTCATAACTGCATGAAACTCGGTGCAAAACGGGGTGAACTGGTGCAATTAATGCAAAAGTTCGTGCCACGAAGTCACATCGGGATTTTTCACAACAAACACACCCAATCCCCTCCATTGGACCTTAAACTCATGTTTTGGTGGATTGCATAGTGTTTGGGTGCATTTGGGATCGTTTCATAACCGCATGAAACTCGATGCAAAACAGGGTGGACTAGTGCAATTAATGCGAAAGCTCGTGCCACGAAGTCACACCGGGATTTTTCTCTACGAACGCACCTAATCCACCCCATTGGACCCTAAACTCATGTTTTGGTGTGTTGCATAGTGTTTGGGTGCATTTGGGACCATTCCATAACTGCATGAAACTCGGTGCAAAACGGGGTGAACTGGTGCAATTAATGCAAAAGTTCGTGCCACGAAGTCACGTCGGGATTTTTCACAACGAACGCACCCAATCCCCTCCATTGGACCTTAAACTCATGTTTTGGTGCATTGCATTGTGTTTGGGTGCATTTGGGGATCATTTCATAACCGCAAGAAACTCGATGCAAAACAGGGTGGACTAGTGCAATTAATGCGAAGCTCGTGCCACGAAGTCACGCCGTGATTTTTCTCTACGAACACACCCAATCCACCCCATTGGACCCTAAACTCATATTTTGGTGCGTTGCATAGTGTTTGGGTGCATTTGGGATCATTTCATAACTGCATGAAACTCGGTGCAAAACGGGGTGAACTGGTGCAATTAATACAAAAGTTCGTTCCATGAAGTCACATCGTGATTTTTCACAACGAACGCACCCAATTCGCCCCATTGGACCGTAAACTCATGTTTTGGTGCGTTTCATAGTGTTTGGGTGCATTTGGGATTGTTTCATAACCGCATGAAACTCGATGCAAAACGGGGTGGACTGGTGCAATTAATGTAAAAGTTCGTGCCACGAAGTCACGTCAGGATTTTTCACAACGAACACACCCAATCCATCCCATTGGACCCTAAACTCATGTTTTGGTGCGTTGCATAGTATTTGGGTGCATTTGTGATCATTTCATAACTGCATGAAACTCGGTGCAAAACGGGGTGAACTGGTGCAATTAATACAAAAGTTCGTGCCATGAAGTCACATCGGGATTTTTCACAACGAACGCACCCAATCCGCCCCATTTTACCGTAAACTCATGTTTTGGTGCGTTGCATAGTATTTGGGTGCATTTGGTATCGTTTCGTAACTGCATGAAACTCGATGCAAAACAGGGTGAACTGGTGCAATTAATGCAAAAGTTCGTGCCACGAAGTCACGTCGGGATTTTTTGCACCGAACGCACCCAATCCACTCCTTTGGACCTTAAACTCATGTTTTGGTGCATTGCATAGTGTTTGGGTGCATTTGGGATCGTTTCATAACCGCATGAAACTCGAAGCAAAACAGGGTGGACTAGTGAAATTAATGCGAAAGCTCGTGCCACGATGTCACGCCATGATTTTTCTCTACGAACACAACCAATCCACCCCCATTGGACCCTAAACTCATGTTTTGGTGCGTTGCATAGTGTTTGGGTGCATTTGGAATCATTTCATAACTGCATGAAGCTCGGTGCAAAACGGGGTGAACTGGTGCAATTAATGCAAAAGTTCGTGCCACGAAGTCACATCGGGATTTTTCACAACAAACACACCCAATCCCCTCCATTGGACCTTAAACTCATGTTTTGGTGGATTGCATAGTGTTTGGGGTGCAGTTGGGGATCGTTTCATAACCGCATGAAACTCGATGCAAAACAGGGTGGACTAGTGCAATTAATGCGAAGCTCGTGCCACGAAGTCACCCGGGATTTTTCTCTACGAACGCACCTAATCCACCCCATTGGACCCAAAACTCATGTTTTGGTGTGTTGCATAGTGTTTGGGTGCATTGGGACCATTCCATAACTGCATGAAACTCGGTGCAAAACGGGGTGAACTGGTGCAATTAATGCAATAGTTCGTGCCACGAAGTCACGTCGGGATTTTCACAACGAACGACACCCAATCCCCTCCAGTGGACCTTAAACTCATGTTTTGGTGCATTGCAGTGTTTGGATGCATTTGGGATCGTTTCGTACTCTGCAATCAAACCTCGATTCAAAACAGGGTGAACTGGTGCAATTAATGTTAAAGTTCGTGCCACGAAGTCACTTCGTATCGTTCGCAACGAACACACCCAATCAACCCATTGGAAGACCGAACTAATGATTTGTGCGTGTATTTGGGATCATTTCATAACTGCATGAAACTCGGTGCAAAACGGGGTGAACTGGTGCAATTAATACAAAAGTTCGTTCCATGAAGTCACATCGGGATTTTTCACAACGAACGCACCCAATTCGCCCCATTGGACCGTAAACTCATGTTTTGGTGCGTTTCATAGTGTTTGGGGTGCATTTGGGATTGTTTCATAACCGCATGAAACTCGATGCAAAACAGGGTGGACTGGTGCAATTAATGTAAAAGTTCGTGCCACGAAGTCACGTCGGGATTTTTCACAACGACACACCCAATCCATCCCATTGGACCCTAAAATCATGTTTTGGTGCGTTGCATAGTATTTGGGTGCATTTGTGATCATTTCATAACTGCATGAAACTCGGTGCAAAACGGGGTGAACTGGTGCAATACAAAAGTTCGTGCCATGAAGTCGCATCGGGATTTTTCGCAACGAATGCATCCAATCCGCCCCATTTTACCGTAAACTCATGTTTTGGTGCGTTGCATAGTATTTGGGTGCATTTGGTATCGTTTCGTAACTGCATGAAACTCGATGCAAAACAGGGTGAACTGGTGCAATTAATGCAAAAGTTCGTGCCACGAAGTCACGTCGGGATTTTTCTCTACGAACGCACCTAATCCACCCCATTGGACCCTAAACTCATGTTTTGGTGCGTTGCATAGTGTTTGGGTGCATTTGGGACCATTCCATAACTGCATGAAACTCGGTGCAAAACGGGGTGAACTGGTGCAATTAATGCAAAAGTTCGTGCCACGAAGTCACGTCGGGATTTTTCACAACGAACGCACCCAATCCCCTCCATTGGACCTTAAACTCATGTTTTGGTGCATTGCATTGTGTTTGGGTGCATTTGGGGATCATTTCATAACCGCAAGAAACTCGATGCAAAACAGGGTGGACTAGTGCAATTAATGCGAAGCTCGTGCCACGAAGTCACGCCGTGATTTTTCTCTACGAACACACCCAATCCACCCCATTGGACCCTAAACTCATATTTTGGTGCGTTGCATAGTGTTTGGGTGCATTTGGGATCATTTCATAACTGCATGAAACTCGGTGCAAAACGGGGTGAACTGGTGCAATTAATACAAAAGTTCGTTCCATGAAGTCACATCGGGATTTTTCACAACGAACGCACCCAATTCGCCCCATTGGACCGTAAACTCATGTTTTGGTGCGTTTCATAGTGTTTGGGTGCATTTGGGATCGTTTCGTAACTGCATGAAACTCGATGCAAAACAGGGTGAACTGGTGCAATTAATGCAAAAGTTCGTGCCACGAAGTCACGTCGGGATTTTTCACAACGAAGACACCCAATCCACCCCATTGGACCCTAAACTCATGTTTTGGTGCGTTGCATAGTATTTGGGTGCATTTGTGATCATTTCATAACTGCATGAAACTCGGTGCAAAACGGGGTGAACTGGTGCAATTAATACAAAAGTTCGTGCCATGAAGTCACATCGGGATTTTTCACAACGAACGCACCCAATCCGCCCCATTTTACCGTAAACTCATGTTTTGGTGCGTTGCATAGTATTTGGGTGCATTTGGTATCGTTTCGTAACTGCATGAAACTCGATGCAAAACAGGGTGAACTGGTGCAATTAATGCAAAAGTTCGTGCCACGAAGTCACGTCGGGATTTTTTGCACCGAACGCACCCAATCCACTCCTTTGGACCTTAAACTCATGTTTTGGTGCATTGCATAGTGTTTGGGTGCATTTGGGATCGTTTCATAACCGCATGAAACTCGAAGCAAAACAGGGTGGACTAGTGAAATTAATGCGAAAGCTCGTGCCACGATGTCACGCCATGATTTTTCTCTACGAACACACCCAATCCACCCCCATTGGACCCTAAACTCATGTTTTGGTGCGTTGCATAGTGTTTGGGTGCATTTGGGATCATTTCATAACTGCATGAAACTCGGTGCAAAACGGGGTGAACTGGTGCAATTAATGCAAAAGTTCGTGCCACGAAGTCACATCGGGATTTTTCACAACGAACGCACCCAATCCCCTCCATTGGACCTTAAACTCATGTTTTGGTGCATTGCATAGTGTTTGGGTGCATTTGGGATCGTTTCATAACCGCATGAAACTCGATGCAAAACAGGGTGGACTAGTGCAATTAATGCGAAAGCTCGTGCCATGAAGTCACGCCGGGATTTTTCTCTACGAACGCACCCAATCCACCCCATTGGACCCTACACTCATGTTTTGGTGCGTTGCATAGTGTTTGGGTGCATTTGGGGTCATTTCATAACTGCATGAAACTCGGTGCAAAACGGGGTGAACTGATGCAATTAATACAAAAGTTCGTGCCATGAAGTCACATCGGGATTTTTCACAACGAACGCACCCAATCCGCCCCATTGGACCGTAAACTCATGTTTTGGTGCGTTGCATAGTGTTTGGGTGCATTTGGGATCGTTTCGTAACTGCATCAAACTCGATGCAAAACAGGGTGAACTGGTATAATTAATGTAAAAGTTCGTGCCATGAAGTCACGTCGGGATCTTTCTCAACGAACACACCCAATCAACCCCATCGGACCCCGAACTCATGCTTTGGTGCGTTGCATACTGTTTGGGTGCATTTGGGATCATTTCATAACGCCATGAAACTGGATGCATTGGGTGAACTGGTGCAATTAATGCAAAAATATGTGCCACGAAGTCACGCCGGGATTTTTTGCAACGAACGCACCCAATCTGCCACATTGGACCGTAAACTCATATATTTTGGTGCGTTGCATAGTATTTCGGTGCATTTGGGATCGTTTCGTAACTGCATGAAACTCGATGCAAAACAGGGTGAAGTGGTGCAATTAATGCAAAAGTTCGTGCCACGAAGTCACGTCGGGATTTTTTCCACCGAACGCACCCAATCCACTCCATTGGACCTTAAACTCATGTTATGGTGCATTGCATAGTGTTTGGGTGCATTTGGGGATCGTTTCATAACCGCATGAAACTCGATGCAAAACAGGGTGGACTAGTGCAATTAATGCGAAAGCTCGTGCCACGAGGTCACGCCAGGATTTTTCTCTAAGAACACACCCAATCCAGCCCCATTGGACCCTAAACTCATGTTTTGGTGCGTTGCATAGTGTTTGGGTGCATTTGTGATCATTTCATAACTGCATGAAACTCGGTGCAAAACGGGGTGAACTGGTGCAATTAATCCAAAAGTTCGTGCCATGAAGTCACATCGGGATTTTTCACAACGAACGCACCCAATCCGCCCCATTGGACCGTAAACACATGTTTTGGTGCGTTGCATAGTATTTGGGTGCATTTGGGATCGTTTCGTAACTGCATGAAACTCGATGCAAAACAGGGTGAACTGGTGCAATTAATGCAAAAGTTCGTGCCACGAAGTCACGTCGGGATTTTTTTGCACCGAACGCACCCAATCCACTCCTTTGGACCTTAAACTCATGTTTTGGTGCATTGCATAGTGTTTGGGTTCATTTGGGATCGTTTCATAACCGCATGAAACTCGAAGCAAAACAGGGTGGACTAGTGAAATTAATGAGAAAGCTCGTGCCACGATGTCACGCCATGATTTTTCTATACGAACACAGCCAATCCACCCCCATTGGACCCTAAACTCATGTTTTGGTGCGTTGCATAGTGTTTGGGTGCATTCGGGATCATTTCATAACTGCATGAAACTCGGTGCAAAACGGGGTGAACTGGTGCAATTAATGCAAAAGTTCGTGCCACGAAGTCACGTCGGGATTTTTCACAACGAACGCACCCAATCCCCTCCATTGGACCTTAAACTCATGTTTTGGTGCATTGCATAGTGTTTGGGTGCATTTGGGATCGTTTCATAACCGCATGAAACTCGATGCAAAACAGGGTGGACTAGTGCAATTAATGCGAAAGCTCGTGCCACGAAGTCACGCCGGGATTTTTCTCTACAAACGCACCCAATCCACCCCATTGGACCCTAAACTCATGTTTTGGTGCGTTGCATAGTGTTTGGGTGCATTTGGGGTCATTTCATAACTGCATGAAACTCGGTGCAAAACGGGGTGAACTGGTGCAATTAATGCAAAAGTTCGTAACACGAAGTCACGTCGGGATTTTTCACAACGAACGCACCCAATCCCCTCCATTGGACCTTAAACTCATGTTTTGGTGCATTGCATAGTGTTTGGGAGCATTTGGGGATCATTTCATAACCGCAAGAAACTCGATGCAAAACAGGGTGGACTAGTGCAATTAATGCGAAGCTCGTGCCACGAAGTCACGCCGTGATTTTTCTCTACGAACACACCAAATCCCCTCTATTGGACCTTAAACTCATGTTTTGGTGCATTGCATAGTGTTTGGGTGCATTTGGGATCGTTTCATAACCGCATGAAACTCGATGCAAAACAGGGTGGACTAGTGCAATTAATGCGAAAGCTCGTGCCACGAAGTCACGCCGGGATTTTTCTCTACCAACGCACCCAATCCACCCCATTGGACCCTAAACTCATGTTTTGGTGCGTTGCATAGTGTTTGGGTGCATTTGGGATCATTTCATAACTGCATGAAACTCGGTGCAAAACGGGGTGAACTGGTGCAATTAATGCAAAAGTTTCGTGCCACGAAGATCACGTCGGGACTTTTTCACAACGAACGCACCCAATCCCCTCCATTGGACCTTAAACTCATGTTTTGGTGCATTGCATAGTGTTTGGGTGCATTTGGGGATCATTTCATAACCGCAAGAAACTCGATGCAAAACAGGGTGGACTAGTGCAATTAATGCGAAGCTCGTGCCACGAAGTCACGCCGTGATTTTTCTCTACGAACACACCCAATCCACCCCATTGGACCCTAAACTCATATTTTGGTGCGTTGCATAGTGTTTGGGTGCATTTGGGATCATTTCATAACTGCATGAAACTCGGTGCAAAACGGGGTGAACTAGGTGCAATTAATACAAAAGTTCGTTCCATGAAGTCACATCGGGATTTTTCACAACGAACGCACCCAATTCGCCCCATTGGACCGTAAACTCATGTTTTGGTGCGTTTCATAGTGTTTGGGTGCATTTGGGATCGTTTCGTAACTGCATGAAACTCGATGCAAAACAGGGTGAACTGGTGCAATTAATGCAAAAGTTCGTGCCACGAAGTCACGTCGGGATTTTTCACAACGAACACACCCAATCCACCCCATTGGACCCTAAACTCATGTTTTGGTGCGTTGCATAGTATTTGGGTGCATTTGTGATCATTTCATAACTGCATGAAACTCGGTGCAAAACGGGGTGAACTGGTGCAATTAATACAAAAGTTCGTGCCATGAAGTCACATCGGGATTTTTCACAACGAACGCACCCAATCCGCCCCATTTTACCGTAAACTCATGTTTTGGTGCGTTGCATAGTATTTGGGTGCATTTGGTATCGTTTCGTAACTGCATGAAACTCGATGCAAAACAGGGTGAACTGGTGCAATTAATGCAAAAGTTCGTGCCACGAAGTCACGTCGGGATTTTTTGCACCGAACGCACCCAATCCACTCCTTTGGACCTTAAACTCATGTTTTGGTGCATTGCATAGTGTTTGGGTGCATTTGGGATCGTTTCATAACCGCATGAAACTCGAATGCAAAACAGGGTGGACTAGTGAAATTAATGCGAAAGCTCGTGCCACGATGTCACGCCATGATTTTTCTCTACGAACACACCCAATCCACCCCCATTGGACCCTAAACTCATGTTTTGGTGCGTTGCATAGTGTTTGGGTGCATTTGGGATCATTTCATAACTGCATGAAACTCGGTGCAAAACGGGGTGAACTGGTGCAATTAATGCAAAAGTTCGTGCCACGAAGTCACATCTGGATTTTTCACAACGAACGCACCCAATCCCCTCCATTGGACCTTAAACTCATGTTTTGGTGCATTGCATAGTGTTTGGGTGCATTTGGGATCGTTTCATAACCGCATGAAACTCGATGCAAAACAGGGTGGACTAGTGCAATTAATGCGAAAGCTCGTGCCACTGAAGTCACGCCGGGATTTTTCTCTACGAACGCACCCAATCCACCCCATTGGACCCTACACTCATGTTTTGGTGCGTTGCATAGTGTTTGGGTGCATTTGGGGTCATTTCATAACTGCATGAAACTCGGTGCAAAACGGGGTGAACTGATGCAATTAATACAAAAGTTCGTGCCATGAAGTCACATCGGGATTTTTCACAACGAACGCACCCAATCCGCCCCATTGGACCGTAAACTCATGTTTTGGTGCGTTGCATAGTGTTTGGGTTCATTTGGGATCGTTTCGTAACTGCATCAAACTCGATGCAAAACAGGGTGAACTGGTATAATTAATGTAAAAGTTCGTGCCATGAAGTCACGTCGGGATCTTTCTCAACGAACACACCCAATCAACCCCATCGGACCCCGAACTCATGCTTTGGTGCGTTGCATACTGTTTGGGTGCATTTGGGATCATTTCATAACGCCATGAAACTGGATGCATTGGGTGAACTGGTGCAATTAATGCAAAAATATGTGCCACGAAGTCACGCCGGGATTTTTTGCAACGAACGCACCCAATCTGCCACATTGGACCGTAAACTCATATTTTGGTGCGTTGCATAGTATTTGGGTGCATTTGGGATCGTTTCGTAACTGCATGAAACTCGATGCAAAACAGGGTGAAGCTGGTGCAATTAATGCAAAAGTTCGTGCCACGAAGTCACGTCGGGATTTTTTGCACCGAACGCACCCAATCCACTCCATTGGACCTTAAACTCATGTTATGGTGCATTGCATAGTGTTTGGGTGCATTTGGGATCGTTTCATAACCGCATGAAACTCGATGCAAAACAGGGTGGACTAGTGCAATTAATGCGAAAGCTCGTGCCACGAGGTCACGCCAGGATTTTTCTCTACGAACACACCCAATCCACCCCATTGGACCCTAAACTCATGTTTTGGTGCGTTGCATAGTGTTTGGGTGCATTTGGGATCATTTCATAACTGCATGAAACTCGGTGCAAAACGGGGTGAACTGGTGCAATTAATGCAAAAGTTCGTGCCACGAAGACACGTCGGGATTTTTCACAACGAACGCACCCAATCCCCTCCATTGGACCTTAAACTCATGTTTTGGTGCATTGCATGTGTTTGGGTGCATTTGGGATCATTTCATAACCGCATGAAACTCGATGCAAAACAGGGTGACTAGTGCAATTAATGCAAAGCTCGTGCCACGATGTCACGCCATGATTTTCTCTACGAACACACCCAATCCACCCCATTGGACCCTAAACTCATGTTTTGGTGCGTTGCATAGTGTTTGGGTGCATTTGTGATCATTTCATAACTGCATGAAACTCGGTGCAAAACGGGGTGAACTGGTGCAATTAATCCAAAAGTTCGTGCCATGAAGTCACATCGGGATTTTTCACAACGAACGCACCCAATCCCCCATTGGACCGTAAACACATGTTTTGGTGCGTTGCATAGTATTTGGGTGCATTGGGATCATTTCATAACCGCATGAAACTCGATGCAAAACAGGGTGGACTAGTGCAATTAATGCAAAAGCTCGTGCCATGATGTCACGCCATGATTTTCTCTACGAACACACCCAATCCACCCCCATTGGACCCTAAACTCATGTTTTGGTGCGTTGCATAGTGTTTGGGTGCATTTGGAATCATTTCATAACTGCATGAAACTCGGTGCAAAACGGGGTGAACTGGTGCAATTAATGCAAAAGTTCGTGCCACGAAGTCACATCGGGATTTTTCACAACAAACACACCCAATCCCCTCCATTGGACCTTAAACTCATGTTTTGGTGGATTGCATAGTGTTTGGGTGCATTTGGGATCGTTTCATAACCGCATGAAACTCGATGCAAAACAGGGTGGACTAGTGCAATTAATGCGAAAGCTCGTGCCACGAAGTCACACCGGGATTTTTCTCTACGAACGCACCTAATCCACCCCATTGGACCCTAAACTCATGTTTTGGTGTGTTGCATAGTGTTTGGGTGCATTTGGGACCATTCCATAACTGCATGAAACTCGGTGCAAAACGGGGTGAACTGGTGCAATTAATGCAAAAGTTCGTGCCACGAAGTCACGTCGGGATTTTTCACAACGAACGCACCCAATCCCCTCCATTGGACCTTAAACTCATGTTTTGGTGCATTGCATTGTGTTTGGGTGCATTTGGGGATCATTTCATAACCGCAAGAAACTCGATGCAAAACAGGGTGGACTAGTGCAATTAATGCGAAGCTCGTGCCACGAAGTCACGCCGTGATTTTTCTCTACGAACACACCCAATCCACCCCATTGGACCCTAAACTCATATTTTGGTGCGTTGCATAGTGTTTGGGTGCATTTGGGATCATTTCATAACTGCATGAAACTCGGTGCAAAACGGGGTGAACTGGTGCAATTAATACAAAAGTTCGTTCCATGAAGTCACATCGTGATTTTTCACAACGAACGCACCCAATTCGCCCCATTGGACCGTAAACTCATGTTTTGGTGCGTTTCATAGTGTTTGGGTGCATTTGGGATTGTTTCATAACCGCATGAAACTCGATGCAAAACGGGGTGGACTGGTGCAATTAATGTAAAAGTTCGTGCCACGAAGTCACGTCAGGATTTTTCACAACGAACACACCCAATCCATCCCATTGGACCCTAAACTCATGTTTTGGTGCGTTGCATAGTATTTGGGTGCATTTGTGATCATTTCATAACTGCATGAAACTCGGTGCAAAACGGGGTGAACTGGTGCAATTAATACAAAAGTTCGTGCCATGAAGTCACATCGGGATTTTTCACAACGAACGCACCCAATCCGCCCCATTTTACCGTAAACTCATGTTTTGGTGCGTTGCATAGTATTTGGGTGCATTTGGTATCGTTTCGTAACTGCATGAAACTCGATGCAAAACAGGGTGAACTGGTGCAATTAATGCAAAAGTTCGTGCCACGAAGTCACGTCGGGATTTTTTGCACCGAACGCACCCAATCCACTCCTTTGGACCTTAAACTCATGTTTTGGTGCATTGCATAGTGTTTGGGTGCATTTGGGATCGTTTCATAACCGCATGAAACTCGAAGCAAAACAGGGTGGACTAGTGAAATTAATGCGAAAGCTCGTGCCACGATGTCACGCCATGATTTTTCTCTACGAACACACCCAATCCACCCCCATTGGACCCTAAACTCATGTTTTGGTGCGTTGCATAGTGTTTGGGTGCATTTGGAATCATTTCATAACTGCATGAAGCTCGGTGCAAAACGGGGTGAACTGGTGCAATTAATGCAAAAGTTCGTGCCACGAAGTCACATCGGGATTTTTCACAACAAACACACCCAATCCCCTCCATTGGACCTTAAACTCATGTTTTGGTGGATTGCATAGTGTTTGGGTGCATTTGGGATCGTTTCATAACCGCATGAAACTCGATGCAAAACAGGGTGGACTAGTGCAATTAATGCGAAAGCTCGTGCCACGAAGTCACACCGGGATTTTTCTCTACGAACGCACCTAATCCACCCCATTGGACCCAAAACTCATGTTTTGGTGTGTTGCATAGTGTTTGGGTGCATTTGGGACCATTCCATAACTGCATGAAACTCGGTGCAAAACGGGGTGAACTGGTGCAATTAATGCAATAGTTCGTGCCACGAAGTCACGTCGGGATTTTTCACAACGAACGCACCCAATCCCCTCCATTGGACCTTAAACTCATGTTTTGGTGCATTGCATTGTGTTTGGGTGCATTTGGGGATCATTTCATAACCGCAAGAAACTCGATGCAAAACAGGGTGGACTAGTGCAATTAATGCGAAGCTCGTGCCACGAAGTCACGCCGTGATTTTTGTCTACGAACACACCCAATCCACCCCATTGGACCCTAAACTCATATTTTGGTGCGTTGCATAGTGTTTGGGTGTATTTGGGATCATTTCATAACTGCATGAAACTCGGTGCAAAACGGGGTGAACTGGTGCAATTAATACAAAAGTTCGTTCCATGAAATCACATCGGGATTTTTCACAACGAACGCACCCAATTCGCCCCATTGGACCGTAAACTCATGTTTTGGTGCGTTTCATAGTGTTTGGGTGCATTTGGGATTGTTTCATAACCGCATGAAACTCGATGCAAAACAGGGTGGACTGGTGCAATTAATGTAAAAGTTCGTGCCACGAAGTCACGTCGGGATTTTTCACAACGAACACACCCAATCCATCCCATTGGACCCTAAAATCATGTTTTGGTGCGTTGCATAGTATTTGGGTGCATTTGTGATCATTTCATAACTGCATGAAACTCGGTGCAAAACGGGGTGAACTGGTGCAATACAAAAGTTCGTGCCATGAAGTCGCATCGGGATTTTTCGCAACGAACGCATCCAATCCGCCCCATTTTACCGTAAACTCATGTTTTGGTGCGTTGCATAGTATTTGGGTGCATTTGGTATCGTTTCGTAACTGCATGAAACTCGATGCAAAACAGGGTGAACTGGTGCAATTAATGCAAAAGTTCGTGCCACGAAGTCACGTCGGGATTTTTTGCACCGAACGCACCCAATCCACTCCTTTGGACCTTAAACTCATGTTTTGGTGCATTGCATAGTGTTTGGGTGCATTTGGGATCGTTTCATAACCGCATGAAACTCGAAGCAAAACAGGGTGGACTAGTGAAATTAATGCGAAAGCTCGTGCCACGATGTCACGCCATGATTTTTCTCTACGAACACACCCAATCCACCCCCATTGGACCCTAAACTCATGTTTTGGTGCGTTGCATAGTGTTTGGGTGCATTTGGGATCATTTCATAACTGCATGAAACTCGGTGCAAAACGGGGTGAACTGGTGCAATTAATGCAAAAGTTCGTGCCACGAAGTCACATCGGGATTTTTCACAACGAACGCAACCAATCCCCTCCATTGGACCTTAAACTCATGTTTTGGTGCATTGCATAGTGTTTGGGTGCATTTGGGATCGTTTCATAACCGCATGAAACTCGATGCAAAACAGGGTGGACTAGTGCAATTAATGCGAAAGCTCGTGCCACGAAGTCACGCCGGGATTTTTCTCTACGAACGCACCCAATCCACCCCATTGGACCCTACACTCATGTTTTGGTGCGTTGCATAGTGTTTGGGTGCATTTGGGGTCATTTCATAACTGCATGAAACTCGGTGCAAAACGGGGTGAACTGATGCAATTAATACAAAAGTTCGTGCCATGAAGTCACATCTTGATTTTTCACAACGAACGCACCCAATCCGCCCCATTGGACCGTAAACTCATGTTTTGGTGCGTTGCATAGTGTTTGGGTGCATTTGGGATCGTTTCGTAACTGCATCAAACTCGATGCAAAACAGGGTGAACTGGTGTAATTAATGTAAAAGTTCGTGCCATGAAGTCACGTCGGGATCTTTCTCAACGAACACACCCAATCAACCCCATCGGACCCCGAACTCATGCTTTGGTGCGTTGCATACTGTTTGGGTGCATTTGGGATCATTTCATAACTCCATGAAACTGGATGCATTGGGTGAACTGGTGCAATTAATGCAAAAATATGTGCCACGAAGTCACGCCGGGATTTTTTGCAACGAACGCACCCAATCTGCCACATTGGACCGTAAACTCATATATTTTGGTGCGTTGCATAGTATTTGGGTGCATTTGGGATCGTTTCGTAACTGCATGAAACTCGATGCAAAACAGGGTGAAGTGGTGCAATTAATGCAAAAGTTCGTGCCACGAAGTCACGTCGGGATTTTTTGCACCGAACGCACCCAATCCACTCCATTGGACCTTAAACTCATGTTATGGTGCATTGCATAGTGTTTGGGTGCATTTGGGGATCGTTTCATAACCGCATGAAACTCGATGCAAAACAGGGTGGACTAGTGCAATTAATGCGAAAGCTCGTGCCACGAGGTCACGCCAGGATTTTTCTCTAAGAACACACCCAATCCACCCCATTGGACCCTAAACTCATGTTTTGGTGCGTTGCATAGTGTTTGGGTGCATTTGTGATCATTTCATAACTGCATGAAACTCGGTGCAAAACGGGGTGAACTGGTGCAATTAATCCAAAAGTTCGTGCCATGAAGTCACATCGGGATTTTTCACAACGAACGCACCCAATCCGCCCCATTGGACCGTAAACACATGTTTTGGTGCGTTGCATAGTATTTGGGTGCATTTGGGATCGTTTCGTAACTGCATGAAACTCGATGCAAAACAGGGTGAACTGGTGTAATTAATGCAAAAGTTCGTGCCACGAAGTCACGTCGGGATTTTTTTGCACCGAACGCACCCAATCCACTCCTTTGGACCTTAAACTCATGTTTTGGTGCATTGCATAGTGTTTGGGTTCATTTGGGATCGTTTCATAACCGCATGAAACTCGAAGCAAAACAGGGTGGACTAGTGAAATTAATGAGAGAGCTCGTGCCACGATGTCACGCCATGATTTTTCTATACGAACACAGCCAATCCACCCCCATTGGACCCTAAACTCATGTTTTGGTGCGTTGCATAGTGTTTGGGTGCATTTGGGATCATTTCATAACTGCATGAAACTCGGTGCAAAACGGGGTGAACTGGTGCAATTAATGCAAAAGTTCGTGCCACGAAGTCACGTCGGGATTTTTCACAACGAACGCACCCAATCCCCTCCATTGGACCTTAAACTCATGTTTTGGTGCATTACATAGTGTTTGGGTGCATTTGGGATCGTTTCATAACCGCATGAAACTCGATGCAAAACAGGGTGGACTAGTGCAATTAATGCGAAAGCTCGTGCCACGAAGTCACGCCGGGATTTTTCTCTACAAACGCACCCAATCCACCCCATTGGACCCTAAACTCATGTTTTGGTGCGTTGCATAGTGTTTGGGTGCATTTGGGGTCATTTCATAACTGCATGAAACTCGGTGCAAAACGGGGTGAACTGGTGCAATTAATGCAAAAGTTCGTGCCATGAAGTCACATCGGGATTTTTCACAACGAACGCACCCAATCCGCCCCATTGGACCGTAAACTCATGTTTTTGTGCGTTGCATAGTATTTGGGTGCATTTGGGATCGTTTCGTAACTGCATGAAACTCGATGCAAAACAGGGTGATCTGGTGCATTTATTGCTAAAGTTTGTGCCACGAAGTCACGTCGGGATTTTTTGCACCGAACGCACCCAATCCACTCCATTGGACCATAAACTCATGTTTTGGTGCATTGCATAGTGTTTGGGTGCATTTGGGATCGTTTCATAACCGCATGAAACTCGATGCAAAACAGGGTGGACTAGTGCAATTAATGCGAAAGCTCGAGCCACGAAGTCACGCCGGGATTTTTCTCTACGAACACACCCAATCCACCACATTGGACCCTAAACTCATGTTTTGGTGCGTTGCATCATGTTTGGGTGCATTTCGGATCATTTCATAACTTCATGAAACTCGGTGCAAAACGGGGTGAACTGGTGCAATTAATACAAAAGTTCGTGCCATAAAGTCACATCGGGATTTTTCACAACGAACGCACCCAATCCGCCCCATTAGACCGTAAACTCATGTTTTGGTGCGTTGCATAGTGTTTGTTGCATTTGGGATCGTTTCGTAACTGCATGAAACTCGATGCAAAACAGGGTGAACTGGTGCAATTAATGCAAAAGTTCGTGCCACAAAGTCACGTCGGGATTTTTTGAACCGAACACACCCAATCCACTCCTTTGGACTTTAAACTCATGTTTTGGAGCATTGCATAGTGTTTGGGTGCATTTGGGATCGTTTCATAACCGCATGAAACTCGATGCAAAACAGGGTGGACTAGTGCAATTAATGCGAAAGCTCGTGCCACGAAGTCACGCCGGAATTTTTCTCTACGAACACACCCAATCCACCCCCATTGGACCCTAAATTCATGTTTTGGTGCGTTGCATAGTATTTGGGTGCATTTGGGATCGTTTCGTAACTGCATGAAACTCGATGCAAAACAGGGTGATCTGGTGCATTTATTGCAAAAGTTTGTGCCACGAAGTCACGTCGGGATTTTTTGCACCGAACGCACCCAATCCACTCCATTGGACCTTAAACTCATGTTTTGGTGCATTGCATAGTGTTTGGGTGCATTTGGGATCGTTTCATAACCGCATGAAACTCGATACAAAACAGGGTGGACTAGTGCAATTAATGCGAAAGCTCATGCCACGAAGTCACGCTAGGATTTTTCTCTACGAACACACCCAATCCACCCCATTGGACCCTAAACTCATATTTTGGTGCGTTGCATAGTATTTGGGTGCATTTGGGATCGTTTCGTAACTGCATGAAACTCGATGCAAAACAGGGTGATCTGGTGCATTTATTGCTAAAGTTTGTGCCACGAAGTCACGTCGGGATTTTTTGCACCGAACGCACCCAATCCACTCCATTGGACCATAAACTCATGTTTTGGTGCATTGCATAGTGTTTGGGTGCATTTGGGATCGTTTCATAACCGCATGAAACTCGATGCAAAACAGGGTGGACTAGTGCAATTAATGCGAAAGCTCGTGCCACGAAGTCACGCCGGGGTTTTTCTCTACGAACGCACCCAATCCACCCCATTGGACCCTAAACTCATGTTTTGGTGCGTTGCATAGTGTTTGGGTGCATTTGGGGTCATTTCATAACTGCATGAAACTCGGTGCAAAACGGGGTGAACTGGTGCAATTAATACAAAAGTTCGTGCCATGAAGTCACATCGGGATTTTTCACAACGAACGCACCCAATCCACCCCATTGGACCGTAAACTCATGTTTTGGTGCGTTGCATAGTGTTTGAGTGCATTTGGGATCGTTTCGTAACTGCATTAAACTCGATGCAAAACAGGGTGAACTGGTGCAATTAATGTAAAAGTTCGTGCCATGAAGTCACGTCGGGATCTTTCTCAACGAACGCACCCAATCAACCCCATCGGACCCCGAACTCATGCTTTGGTGCGTTGCATACTGTTTGGGTGCATTTGGGATCATTTCGTAACTCCATGAAACTCGATGCATTGGGTGAACTGGTGCAATTAATGCAAAAATATGTGGCACGAAGTCACGCCGGGATTTTTTGCAACGAACGCACCCAATCCACCCCATTGGACCCTAAACTCATATTTTGGTGCGTTGCATAGTGTTTGGGTGCATTTGGGATCATTTCATAACTGCATGAAACTCGGTGCAAAATGGGGTGAACTGGTGCAATTAATACAAAAGTTCGTGCCATGAATTCACATCGGGATTTTTCACAACGATCGCACCCAATCCGCCCCATTGGACCGTAAACTCATGTTTTGGTGCGTTGCATAGTGTTTGGGTGCATTTGGGATCGTTTCGTAACTGCATCAAACTCTATGCAAAACAGGGTGAACTGGTGCAATTAATGTAAAAGTTCGTGCCACGAAGTCACGTCGGGATCTTTCACAACGAACACACCCAATCAACCCCATTGGACCCCGAACTCATGCTTTGTTGCGTTGCATACTGTTTGGGATCATTTCATAACTCCATGAAACTCGATGCATTGGGTGAACTGGTGCAATTAATGCAAAAATTTGTACCACGAAGTCACGCCGGGATTTTTTGCAACGAACGCACCCAATCCGCCACATTTGACCGTAAACTCATATTTTGGTGCGTTGCATAGTATTTGGGTGCATTTGGGATCGTTTCGTAACTGCATGAAACTCGATGCAAAACAGGGTGATCTGGTGCATTTATTGCAAAAGTTTGTGCCACGAAGTCACGTCGGGATTTTTTGCACCGAACGCACCCAATCCACTCCATTGGACCTTAAACTCATGTTTTGGTGCATTGCATAGTGTTTGGGTGCATTTGGGATCGTTTCATAACCGCATGAAACTCGATGCAAAACAGGGTGGACTAGTGCAATTAATGCGAAAGCTCGTGTCACGAAGTCACGCCGGGATTTTTCTCTACGAACGCACCCAATCCACCCCATTGGACCCTAAACTCATGTTTTGGTGCGTTGCATAGTGTTTGGGTGCATTTGGGATCATTTCATAACTGCATCAAACTCTATGCAAAACAGGGTGCACAGGTGCGATTAATGTAAAAGTTCGTGCCACGAAGTCATGTCGGGATCTTTCGCAACGAACACACCCAATCAACCCCATTGGACCCCGAACTCATGCTTTGTTGCGTTGCATACTGTTTGGGTGCATTTGGGATCATTTCGTAACTCCATGAAACTCGATGCATTGGGTGAACTGGTGCAATTAATGCAAAAATTTGTGCCACGAAGTCACGCCGGGATTTTTTGCAACGAACGCACCCAATCCGCCACATTTGACCGTAAACTCATATTTTGGTGCGTTGCATAGTATTTGGGTGCATTTGGGATCGTTTCGTAACCTCATGAAACTCGATGCAAAACAGGGTGAACTGGTGCAATTAATGCAAAAGTTCGTGCCATGAAGTCACATCGGGATTTTTCACAACGAACGCACCCAATCCGCCCCATTAGACCGTAAACTCATGTTTTGGTGCGTTGCATAGTATTTGGTTGCATTTGGGATCGTTTCGTAACTGCATGAAACTCGATGCAAAACAGGGTGAACTGGTGCAATTAATGCAAAAGTTCGTGCCACGAAGTCACGTCGGGATTTTTTGAACCGAACGCACCCAATCCACTCCTTTGGACTTTAAACTCATGTTTTGGAGCATTGCATAGTGTTTGGGTGCATTTGGGATCGTTTCATAACCGCATGAAACTCGATGCAAAACAGGGTGGACTAGTGCAATTAATGCGAAAGCTCGTGCCACGAAGTCACGCCGGGATTTTTCTCTACGAACACACCCAATCCACCCCCATTGGACCCTAAATTCATGTTTTGGTGCGTTGCATAGTATTTGGGTGCATTTGGGATCGTTTCGTAACTGCATGAAACTCGATGCAAAACAGGGTGATCTGGTGCATTTATTGCAAAAGTTTGTGCCACGAAGTCACGTCGGGATTTTTTGCACCGAACGCACCCAATCCAATCCATTGGACTTTAAACTCATGTTTTGGAGCATTGCATAGTGTTTGGGTGCATTTGGGATCGTTTCATAACCGCATGAAACTCGATGCAAAACAGGGTGGACTAGTGCAATTAATGCGAAAGCTCGTGCCACGAAATCACGCCGGAATTTTTCTCTACGAACACACCCAATCCACCCCCATTGGACCCTAAATTCATGTTTTGGTGCGTTGCATAGTATTTGGGTGCATTTGGGATCGTTTCGTAACTGCATGAAACTCGATGCAAAACAGGGTGATCTGGTGCATTTATTGCAAAAGTTTGTGCCACGAAGTCACGTCGGGATTTTTTGCATCGAACGCACCCAATCCACTCCATTGGACCTTAAACTCATGTTTTGGTGCATTGCATAGTGTTTGGGTGCATTTGGGATCGTTTCATAACCGCATGAAACTCGATGCAAAACAGGGTGGACTAGTGCAATTAATGCGAAAGCTCGTGCCACGAAGTCACGCCGGGATTTTTCTCTACGAACACACCAAATCCACCCCATTGGACCCTAAACTCATATTTTGGTGCGTTGCATAGTGTTTAGGTGCATTTCGGATCATTTCATAACTGCATGAAACTCGGTGCAAAACGGGGTGAACTGGTGCAATTAATACAAAAGTTCGTGCCGTGAAGTCACATCGGGATTTTTCACAACGAACGCACCCAATCCGC
Organism: Panicum virgatum; assembly: GCF_016808335.1. Lineage (NCBI taxonomy): Eukaryota > Viridiplantae > Streptophyta > Magnoliopsida > Poales > Poaceae > Panicum > Panicum virgatum. The sequence continues at coordinate 63,037 of NW_024376320.1, forward strand.
CCCATTGGACCGTAAACTCATGTTTTGGTGCGTGACATAGTGTTTGGGTGCATTTGGGATCGTTTCGTAACTGCATCAAACTCTATGCAAAACAGGGTGCACTGGTGCGATTAATGTAAAAGTTCGTGCCACGAAGTCATGTCGGGATCTTTCGCAACGAACACACCCAATCAACCCCATTGGACCCCGAACTCATGCTTTGTTGCATTGCATACTGTTTGGGTGCATTTGGGATCATTTCGTAACTCCATGAAACTCGATGCATTGGGTGAACTGGTGCAATTAATGCAAAAATTTGTGCCACGAAGTCACGCCGGGATTTTTTGCAACGAACGCACCCAATCCGCCACATTTGACCGTAAACTCATATTTTGGTGCGTTGCATAGTATTTGGGTGCATTTGGGATCGTTTCGTAACCTCATGAAACTCGATGCAAAACAGGGTGAACTGGTGCAATTAATGCAAAAGTTCGTGCCACGAAGTCACGTCTGGATTTTTTGCACCGAACGCACCCAATCCACTCCATTGGACCTTAAGCTCATGTTATGTTGCATTGCATAGTGTTTGGGTGCATTTGGGGATCGTTTCATAACCGCATGAAACTCGATGCAAAACAGGGTGGACTAGTGCAATTAATGCGAAAGCTCGAGCCACGAAGTCACGCCGGGATTTTTCTCTACGAACACACCCAATCCACCACATTGGACCCTAAACTCATGTTTTGGTGCGTTGCATCATGTTTGGGTGCATTTCGGATCATTTCATAACTTCATGAAACTCGGTGCAAAACGGGGTGAACTGGTGCAATTAATACAAAAGTTCGTGCCATAAAGTCACATCGGGATTTTTCACAACGAACGCACCCAATCCGCCCCATTAGACCGTAAACTCATGTTTTGGTGCGTTGCATAGTGTTTGTTGCATTTGGGATCGTTTCGTAACTGCATGAAACTCGATGCAAAACAGGGTGAACTGGTGCAATTAATGCAAAAGTTCGTGCCACGAAGTCACGTCGGGATTTTTTGAACCGAACGCACCCAATCCACTCCTTTGGACTTTAAACTCATGTTTTGGAGCATTGCATAGTGTTTGGGTGCATTTGGGATCGTTTCATAACCGCATGAAACTCGATGCAAAACAGGGTGGACTAGTGCAATTAATGCGAAAGCTCGTGCCACGAAGTCACGCCGGAATTTTTCTCTACGAACACACCCAATCCACCCCCATTGGACCCTAAATTCATGTTTTGGTGCGTTGCATAGTATTTGGGTGCATTTGGGATCGTTTCGTAACTGCATGAAACTCGATGCAAAACAGGGTGATCTGGTGCATTTATTGCAAAAGTTTGTGCCACGAAGTCACGTCGGGATTTTTTGCACCGAACGCACCCAATCCACTCCATTGGACCTTAAACTCATGTTTTGGTGCATTGCATAGTGTTTGGGTGCATTTGGGATCGTTTCATAACCGCATGAAACTCGATGCAAAACAGGGTGGACTAGTGCAATTAATGCGAAAGCTCGTGCCACGAAGTCACGCCGGGATTTTTCTCTACGAACACACCAAATCCACCCCATTGGACCCTAAACTCATATTTTGGTGCGTTGCATAGTGTTTAGGTGCATTTCGGATCATTTCATAACTGCATGAAACTCGGTGCAAAACGGGGTGAACTGGTGCAATTAATACAAAAGTTCGTGCCGTGAAGTCACATCGGGATTTTTCACAACGAACGCACCCAATCCGCCCCATTGGACCGTAAACTCATGTTTTGGTGCGTGGCATAGTGTTTGGGTGCATTTGGGATCGTTTCGTAACTGCATCAAACTCTATGCAAAACAGGGTGCACTGGTGCGATTAATGTAAAAGTTCGTGCCACGAAGTCATGTCGGGATCTTTCGCAACGAACACACCCAATCAACCCCATTGGACCCCGAACTCATGCTTTGTTGCGTTGCATACTGTTTGGGTGCATTTGGGATCATTTCGTAACTCCATGAAACTCGATGCATTGGGTGAACTGGTGCAATTAATGCAAAAATTTGTGCCACGAAGTCACGCCGGGATTTTTTGCAACGAACGCACCCAATCCGCCACATTTGACCGTAAACTCATATTTTGGTGCGTTGCATAGTATTTGGGTGCATTTGGGATCGTTTCGTAACCTCATGAAACTCGATGCAAAACAGGGTGAACTGGTGCAATTAATGCAAAAGTTCGTGCCACGAAGTCACGTCTGGATTTTTTGCACCGAACGCACCCAATCCACTCCATTGGACCTTAAGCTCATGTTATGTTGCATTGCATAGTGTTTGGGTGCATTTGGGGATCGTTTCATAACCGCATGAAACTCGATGCAAAACAGGGTGGACTAGTGCAATTAATGCGAAAGCTCGAGCCACGAAGTCACGCCGGGATTTTTCTCTACGAACACACCCAATCCACCACATTGGACCCTAAACTCATGTTTTGGTGCGTTGCATCATGTTTGGGTGCATTTCGGATCATTTCATAACTTCATGAAACTCGGTGCAAAACGGGGTGAACTGGTGCAATTAATACAAAAGTTCGTGCCATAAAGTCACATCGGGATTTTTCACAACGAACGCACCCAATCCGCCCCATTAGACCGTAAACTCATGTTTTGGTGCGTTGCATAGTGTTTGGTTGCATTTGGGATCGTTTCGTAACTGCATGAAACTCGATGCAAAACAGGGTGAACTGGTGCAATTAATGCAAAAGTTCGTGCCACGAAGTCACGTCGGGATTTTTTGAACCGAACGCACCCAATCCACTCCTTTGGACTTTAAACTCATGTTTTGGAGCATTGCATAGTGTTTGGGTGCATTTGGGATCGTTTCATAACCGCATGAAACTCGATGCAAAACAGGGTGGACTAGTGCAATTAATGCGAAAGCTCGTGCCACGAAGTCACGCCGGAATTTTTCTCTACGAACACACCCAATCCACCCCCATTGGACCCTAAATTCATGTTTTGGTGCGTTGCATAGTATTTGGGTGCATTTGGGATCGTTTCGTAACTGCATGAAACTCGATGCAAAACAGGGTGATCTGGTGCATTTATTGCAAAAGTTTGTGCCACGAAGTCACGTCGGGATTTTTTGCACCGAACGCACCCAATCCACTCCATTGGACCTTAAACTCATGTTTTGGTGCATTGCATAGTGTTTGGGTGCATTTGGGATCGTTTCATAACCGCATGAAACTCGATGCAAAACAGGGTGGACTAGTGCAATTAATGCGAAAGCTCGTGCCACGAAGTCACGCCGGGATTTTTCTCTACGAACACACCAAATCCACCCCATTGGACCCTAAACTCATATTTTGGTGCGTTGCATAGTGTTTAGGTGCATTTCGGATCATTTCATAACTGCATGAAACTCGGTGCAAAACGGGGTGAACTGGTGCAATTAATACAAAAGTTCGTGCCGTGAAGTCACATCGGGATTTTTCACAACGAACGCACCCAATCCGCCCCATTGGACCGTAAACTCATGTTTTGGTGCGTGGCATAGTGTTTGGGTGCATTTGGGATCGTTTCGTAACTGCATCAAACTCTATGCAAAACAGGGTGCACTGGTGCGATTAATGTAAAAGTTCGTGCCACGAAGTCATGTCAGGATCTTTCGCAACGAACACACCCAATCAACCCCATTGGACCCCGAACTCATGCTTTGTTGCGTTGCATACTGTTTGGGTGCATTTGGGATCATTTCGTAACTCCATGAAACTCGATGCATTGGGTGAACTGGTGCAATTAATGCAAAAATTTGTGCCACGAAGTCACGCCGGGATTTTTTGCAACGAACGCACCCAATCCGCCACATTTGACCGTAAACTCATATTTTGGTGCGTTGCATAGTATTTGGGTGCATTTGGGATCGTTTCGTAACCTGCATGAAACTCGATGCAAAACAGGGTGAACTGGTGCAATTAATGCAAAAGTTCGTGCCACGAAGTCACGTCTGGATTTTTTGCACCGAACGCACCCAATCCACTCCATTGGACCTTAAGCTCATGTTATGTTGCATTGCATAGTGTTTGGGTGCATTTGGGGATCGTTTCATAACCGCATGAAACTCGATGCAAAACAGGGTGGACTAGTGCAATTAATGCGAAAGCTCGAGCCACGAAGTCACGCCGGGATTTTTCTCTACGAACACACCCAATCCACCACATTGGACCCTAAACTCATGTTTTGGTGCGTTGCATCAGTGTTTGGGTGCATTTCGGATCATTTCATAACTGCATGAAACTCGGTGCAAAACGGGGTGAACTGGTGCAATTAATACAAAAGTTCGTGCCATGAAGTCACATCGGGATTTTTCACAACGAACGCACCCAATCCGCCCCATTAGGACCGTAAACTCATGTTTTGGTGCGTTGCATAGTGTTTGTTGCATTTGGGATCGTTTCGTAACTGCATGAAACTCGATGCAAAACAGGGTGAACTGGTGCAATTAATGCAAAAGTTCGTGCCACGAAGTCACGTCGGGATTTTTTGAACCGAACGCACCCAATCCACTCCTTTGGACTTTAAACTCATGTTTTGGAGCATTGCATAGTGTTTGGGTGCATTTGGGATCGTTTCATAACCGCATGAAACTCGATGCAAAACAGGGTGGACTAGTGCAATTAATGCGAAAGCTCGTGCCACGAAGTCACGCCGGAATTTTTCTCTACGAACACACCCAATCCACCCCCATTGGACCCTAAATTCATGTTTTGGTGCGTTGCATAGTATTTGGGTGCATTTGGGATCGTTTCGTAACTGCATGAAACTCGATGCAAAATAGGGTGATCTGGTGCATTTATTGCAAAAGTTTGTGCCACGAAGTCACGTCGGGATTTTTTGCACCGAACGCACCCAATCCACTCCATTGGACCTTAAACTCATGTTTTGGTGCATTGCATAGTGTTTGGGTGCATTTGGGATCGTTTCATAACCGCATGAAACTCGATGCAAAACAGGGTGGACTAGTGCAATTAATGCGAAAGCTCGTGCCACGAAGTCACGCCGGGATTTTTCTCTACGAACACACCCAATCCACCCCATTGGACCCTAAACTCATATTTTGGTGCGTTGCATAGTGTTTAGGTGCATTTCGGATCATTTCATAACTGCATGAAACTCGGTGCAAAACGGGGTGAACTGGTGCAATTAATACAAAAGTTCGTGCCGTGAAGTCACATCGGGATTTTTCACAACGAACGCACCCAATCCGCCCCATTGGACCGTAAACTCATGTTTTGGTGCGTTGCATAGTGTTTGGGTGCATTTGGGATCGTTTCGTAACTGCATCAAACTCTATGCAAAACAGGGTGCACTGGTGCGATTAATGTAAAAGTTCGTGCCACGAAGTCACTGTCGGGATCTTTCGCAACGAACACACCCAATCAACCCCATTGGACCCCGAACTCATGCTTTGTTGCGTTGCATACTGTTTGGGTGCATTTGGGATCATTTCGTAACTCCATGAAACTCGATGCATTGGGTGAACTGGTGCAATTAATGCAAAAATTTGTGCCACGAAGTCACGCCGGGATTTTTTGCAACGAACGCACCCAATCCGCCACATTTGACCGTAAACTCATATTTTGGTGCGTTGCATAGTATTTGGGTGCATTTGGGATCGTTTCGTAACCTCATGAAACTCGATGCAAAACAGGGTGAACTGGTGCAATTAATGCAAAAGTTCGTGCCACGAAGTCACGTCTGGATTTTTTGCACCGAACGCACCCAATCCACTCCATTGGACCTTAAGCTCATGTTATGTTGCATTGCATAGTGTTTGGGTGCATTTGGGGATCGTTTCATAACCGCATGAAACTCGATGCAAAACAGGGTGGACTAGTGCAATTAATGCGAAAGCTCGAGCCACGAAGTCACGCCGGGATTTTTCTCTACGAACACACCCAATCCACCACATTGGACCCTAAACTCATGTTTTGGTGCGTTGCATCATGTTTGGGTGCATTTCGGATCATTTCATAACTGCATGAAACTCGGTGCAAAACGGGGTGAACTGGTGCAATTAATACAAAAGTTCGTGCCATAAAGTCACATCGGGATTTTTCACAACGAACGCACCCAATCCGCCCCATTAGACCGTAAACTCATGTTTTGGTGCGTTGCATAGTATTTGGTTGCATTTGGGATCGTTTCGTAACTGCATGAAACTCGATGCAAAACAGGGTGAACTGGTGCAATTAATGCAAAAGTTCGTGCCACGAAGTCACGTCGGGATTTTTTGAACCGGACCGCACCCAATCCACTCCTTTGGACTTTAAACTCATGTTTTGGAGCATTGCATAGTGTTTGGGTGCATTTGGGATCAGTTTCATAACCGCATGAAACTCGATGCAAAACAGGGTGGACTAGTGCAATTAATGCGAAAGCTCGTGCCACGAAGTCACGCCGGGATTTTTCTCTACGAACACACCCAATCCACCCCCATTGGACCCTAAATTCATGTTTTGGTGCGTTGCATAGTATTTGGGTGCATTTGGGATCGTTTCGTAACTGCATGAAACTCGATGCAAAACAGGGTGATCTGGTGCATTTATTGCAAAAGTTTCGTGCCACGAAGTCACGTCGGGATTTTTTGCACCGAACGCACCCAATCCACTCCATTGGACCTTAAACTCATGTTTTGGTGCATTGCATAGTGTTTGGGTGCATTTGGGATCGTTTCATAACCGCATGAAACTCGATGCAAAACAGGGTGGACTAGTGCAATTAATGCGAAAGCTCGTGCCACGAAGTCACGCCGGGATTTTTCTCTACGAACGCACCCAATCCACCCCATTGGACCCTAAACTCATGTTTTGGTGCGTTGCATAGTGTTTGGGTGCATTTGGGATCATTTCATAACTGCATGAAACTCGGTGCAAAACGGGGTGAACTGGTGCAATTAATACAAAAGTTCGTGCCATGAAGTCACATCGGGATTTTTCACAACGAACGCACCCAATCCGCCCCATTGGACCGTAAACTCATGTTTTGGTGCGTTGCATAGTGTTTGGGTGCATTTGGGATCGTTTCGTAACTGCATCAAACTCGATGCAAAACAGGGTGCACTGGTGCAATTAATGTAAAAGTTCGTGCCATGAAGTCACGTCGGGATCTTTCGCAACGAACACACCCAATCAACCCCATTGGACCCCGAACTCATGCTTTGTTGCGTTGCATACTGTTTGGGTGCATTTGGGATCATTTCGTAACTCCATGAAACTCGATGCATTGGGTGAACTGGTGCAATTAATGCAAAAATTTGTGCCACGAAGTCACGCCGGGATTTTTTGCAACGAACGCACCCAATCCGCCACATTTGACCGTAAACTCATATTTTGGTGCGTTGCATAGTATTTGGGTGCATTTGGGATCGTTTCGTAACTGCATGAAACTCGATGCAAAACAGGGTGAACTGGTGCAATTAATGCAAAAGTTCGTGCCACGAAGTCACGTCGGGATTTTTTGCACCGAACGCACCCAATCCACTCCATTGGACCTTAAGCTCATGTTTTGGTGCATTGCATAGTGTTTGGGTGCATTTGGGATCGTTTCATAACCGCATGAAACTCGATGCAAAACAGGGTGGACTAGTGCAATTAATGCGAAAGCTCGTGCCACGAAGTCACGCCGGGATTTTTCTCTACGAACACACCCAATCCACCCCATTGGACCCTAAACTCATGTTTTGGTGCGTTGCATAGTGTTTGGGTGCATTTGGGATCATTTCATAACTGCATGAAACTCGGTGCAAAACGGGGTGAACTGGTGCAATTAATACAAAAGTTCGTGCCATGAAGTCACATCGGGATTTTTCACAACGAACGCACCCAATCCGCCCCATTGGACCGTAAACTCATGTTTTGGTGCTGTTGCATAGTATTTGGTTGCATTTGGGATCGTTTCGTAACTGCATGAAACTCGATGCAAAACAGGGTGAACTGGTGCAATTAATGCAAAAGTTCGTGCCACGAAGTCACGTCGGGATCTTTTGAACGGACCGCACCCAATCCACTCCTTTGGACTTAAACTCATGTTTTGGAGCATTGCATAGTGTTTGGGTGCATTTGGGATCATTTCATAACCGCATGAAACTCGATGCAAAACAGGGTGGACTAGTGCAATTAATGCGAAAGCTCGTGCCACGAAGTCACGCCGGGATTTTTCTCTACGAACACACCCAATCCACCCCCATTGGATCCCTAAACTCATGTTTTGGTGCGTTGCATAGTATTTGGGTGCATTTGGGATCGTTTCGTAACTGCATGAAACTCGATGCAAAACAGGGTGATCTGGTGCAATTAATTGCAAAAGTTCGTGCCACGAAGTCACGTCGGGATTTTTTGCACCGAACGCACCCAATCCACTCCATTGGACCTTAAACTCATGTTTTGGTGCATTGCATAGTGTTTGGGTGCATTTGGGATCGTTTCATAACCGCATGAAACTCGATGCAAAACAGGGTGGACTAGTGCAATTAATGCGAAAGCTCGTGCCACGAAGTCACGCCGGGATTTTTCTCTACGAACGCACCCAATCCACCCCATTGGACCCTAAACTCATGTTTTGGTGCGTTGCATAGTGTTTGGGTGCATTTGGGATCATTTCATAACTGCATGAAACTCGGTGCAAAACGGGGTGAACTGGTGCAATTAATACAAAAGTTCGTGCCATGAAGTCACATCGGGATTTTTCACAACGAACGCACCCAATCCGCCCCATTGGACCGTAAACTCATGTTTTGGTGCGTTGCATAGTGTTTGGGTGCATTTGGGATCGTTTCGTAACTGCATCAAACTCGATGCAAAACAGGGTGAACTGGTGCAATTAATGTAAAAGTTCGTGCCATGAAGTCACGTCGGGATCTTTCGCAACGAACACACCCAATCAACCCCATTGGACCCCGAACTCATGCTTTGGTGCGTTGCATACTGTTTGGGTGCATTTGGGATCATTTCGTAACTCCATGAAACTCGATGCATTGGGTGAACTGGTGCAATTAATGCAAAAATTTGTGCCACGAAGTCACGCCGGGATTTTTTGCAACGAACGCACCCAATCCGCCACATTTGACCGTAAACTCATATTTTGGTGCGTTGCATAGTATTTGGGTGCATTTGGGATCGTTTCGTAACTGCATGAAACTCGATGCAAAACAGGGTGAACTGGTGCAATTAATGCAAAAGTTCGTGCCACGAAGTCACGTCGGGATTTTTTGCACCGAACGCACCCAATCCACTCCATTGGACCTTAAACTCATGTTTTGGTGCATTGCATAGTGTTTGGGTGCATTTGGGGATCGTTTCATAACCGCATGAAACTCGATGCAAAACAGGGTGGACTAGTGCAATTAATGCGAAAGCTCGTGCCACGAAGTCACGCCGGGATTTTTCTCTACGAACACACCCAATCCACCACATTGGACCCTAAACTCATGTTTTGGTGCGTTGTATCATGTTTGGGTGCATTTCGGATCATTTCATAACTGCATGAAACTCGGTGCAAAACAGGGTGAACTGGTGCAATTAATACAAAAGTTCGTGCCATAAAGTCACATCGGGATTTTTCACAACGAACGCACGCAATCCGCCCCATTAGACCGTAAACTCATGTTTTGGTGCGTTGCATAGTATTTGGTTGCATTTGGGATCGTTTCGTAACTGCATGAAACTCGATGCAAAACAGGGTGAACTGGTGCAATTAATGCAAAAGTTCGTGCCACGAAGTCACGTCGGGATTTTTTGCAACGGACCGCACCCAATCCACTCCTTTGGACCTAAACTCATGTTTTGGAGCATTGCATAGTGTTTGGGTGCATTTGGGATCATTTCATAACCGCATGAAACTCGATGCAAAACAGGGTGGACTAGTGCAATTAATGCGAAAGCATCGTGCCACGAAGTCACGCCGGGATTTTTCTCTACGAACACACCCAATCCACCCCCATTGGACCCTAAACTCATGTTTTGGTGCGTTGCATAGTATTTGGGTGCATTTGGGATCGTTTCGTAACTGCATGAAACTCGATGCAAAACAGGGTGAATCTGGTGCAATTAATTGCAAAAGTTCGTGCCACGAAGTCACGTCGGGATTTTTTGCACCGAACGCACCCAATCCACTCCATTGGACCTTAAACTCATGTTTTGGTGCATTGCATAGTGTTTGGGTGCATTTGGGATCGTTTCATAACCGCATGAAACTCGATGCAAAACAGGGTGGACTAGTGCAATTAATGCGAAAGCTAGTGCCACGAAGTCACGCCGGGATTTTTCTCTACGAACACACCAAATCCACCCCATTGGACCCTAAACTCATATTTTGGTGCGTTGCATAGTGTTTAGGGTGCATTTGGGATCATTTCATAACTGCATGAAACTCGGTGCAAAACGGGGTGAACTGGTGCAATTAATACAAAAGTTCGTGCCATGAAGTCACATCGGGATTTTTCACAACGAACGCACCCAATCCGCCCCATTGGACCGTAAACTCATGTTTTGGTGCGTTGCATAGTGTTTGGGTGCATTTGGGATCGTTTCGTAACTGCATCAAACTCGATGCAAAACAGGGTGAACTGGTGCAATTAATGTAAAAGTTCGTGCCACTGAAGTCACGTCGGGATCTTTCGCAACGAACACACCCAATCAACCCCATTGGACCCCGAACTCATGCTTTGTTGCGTTGCATACTGTTTGGGTGCATTTGGGATCATTTCGTAACTCCATGAAACTCGATGCATTGGGTGAACTGGTGCAATTAATGCAAAAATTTGTGCCACGAAGTCACGCCGGGATTTTTTGCAACGAACGCACCCAATCCGCCACATTTGACCGTAAACTCATATTTTGGTGCGTTGCATAGTATTTGGGTGCATTTGGGATCGTTTCGTAACTGCATGAAACTCGATGCAAAACAGGGTGAACTGGTGCAATTAATGCAAAAGTTCGTGCCACGAAGTCACGTCGGGATTTTTTGCACCGAACGCACCCAATCCACTCCATTGGACCTTAAACTCATGTTTTGGTGCATTGCATAGTGTTTGGGTGCATTTGGGATCGTTTCATAACCGCATGAAACTCGATGCAAAACAGGGTGGACTAGTGCAATTAATGCGAAAGCTCGTGCCACGAAGTCACGCCGGGATTTTTCTCTACGAACACACCCAATCCACCCCATTGGACCCTAAACTCATGTTTTGGTGCGTTGCATAGTGTTTGGGTGCATTTGGGATCATTTCATAACTGCATGAAACTCGGTGCAAAACGGGGTGAACTGGTGCAATTAATACAAAAGTTCGTGCCATGAAGTCACATCGGGATTTTTCACAACGAACGCACCCAATCCGCCCCATTGGACCGTAAACTCATGTTTTGGTGCGTTGCATAGTGTTTGGGTGCATTTGGGATCGTTTCGTAACTGCATCAAACTCTATGCAAAACAGGGTGAACTGGTGCAATTAATGTAAAAGTTCGTGCCACGAAGTCACGTCGGGATCTTTCGCAACGAACACACCCAATCAACCCCATTGGACCCCGAACTCATGCTTTGTTGCGTTGCATACTGTTTGGGTGCATTTGGGATCATTTCGTAACTCCATGAAACTCGATGCATTGGGTGAACTGGTGCAATTAATGCAAAAATTTGCTGCCACGAAGTCACGCCGGGATTTTTTGCAACGAACGCACCCGAATCCGCCACATTTGACCGTAAACTCATATTTTGGTGCGTTGCATAGTATTTGGGTGCATTTGGGATCGTTTCGTAACCTCATGAAACTCGATGCAAAACAGGGTGAACTGGTGCAATTAATGCAAAAGTTCGTGCCACGAAGTCACGTCGGGATTTTTTGCACCGAACGCACCCAATCCACTCCATTGGACCTTAAACTCATGTTTTGGTGCATTGCATAGTGTTTGGGTGCACTTTGGGATCGTTTCATAACCGCATGAAACTCGATGCAAAACAGGGTGGACTAGTGCAATTAATGCGAAAGCTCGTGCCACGAAGTCACGCCGGGATTTTTCTCTACGAACAGCACCCAATCCACCCCATTGGACCCTAAACTCATGTTTTGGTGCGTTGCATAGTGTTTGGGTGCATTTGGGATCATTTCATAACTGCATGAAACTCGGTGCAAAACGGGGTGAACTGGTGCAATTAATACAAAAGTTCGTGCCATGAAGTCACATCGGGATTTTTCACAACGAACGCACCCAATCCGCCCCATTGGACCGTAAACTCATGTTTTGGTGCGTTGCATAGTAGTTTGGGTGCATTTGGGATCGTTTCGTAACTTGCATGAAACTCGATGCAAAACAGGGTGAACTGGTGCAATTAATGCAAAAGTTCGTGCCACGAAGTCACGTCGGGATTTTTGCACCGAACGCACCCAATCCACTCCATTGGACCTTAAACTCATGTTTTGGTGCATTGCATAGTGTTTGGGTGCATTTGGGATCGTTTCATAACCGCATGAAACTCGATGCAAAACAGGGTGGACTAGTGCAATTAATGCGAAAGCTCGTGCCACGAAGTCACGCCGGGATTTTTCTCTACGAACACACCCAATCCACCCCATTGGACCCTAAACTCATGTTTTGGTGCGTTGCATAGTGTTTGGGTGCATTTGGGATCATTTCATAACTGCATGAAACTCGGTGCAAAACGGGGTGAACTGGTGCAATTAATACAAAAGTTCGTGCCATGAAGTCACATCGGGATTTTTCACAACGAACGCACCCAATCCGCCCCATTGGACCGTAAACTCATGTTTTGGTGCGTTGCATAGTAGTTTGGGTGCATTTGGGATCGTTTCGTAACTGCATGAAACTCGATGCAAAACAGGGTGAACTGGTGCAATTAATGCAAAAGTTCGTGCCACGAAGTCACGTCGGGATCTTTTCGAACCGACCGCACCCAATCCACTCCATTGGACTTAAACTCATGTTTTGGTGCATTGCATAGTGTTTGGGTGCATTTGGGATCGTTTCATAACCGCATGAAACTCGATGCAAAACAGGGTGGACTAGTGCAATTAATGCGAAAGCTCGTGCCACGAAGTCACGCCGGGATTTTTCTCTACGAACACACCCAATCCACCCCCATTGGACTCTAAATTCATGTTTTGGTGCGTTGCATAGTATTTGGGTGCATTTGGGATCGTTTCGTAACTGCATGAAACTCGATGCAAAACAGGGTGATCTGGTGCAATTATTGCAAAAGGTCGTGCCACGAAGTCACGTCGGGATTTTTTGCACCGAACGCACCCAATCCACTCCATTGGACCTTAAACTCATGTTTTGGTGCATTGCATAGTGTTTGGGTGCATTTGGGATCGTTTCATAACCGCATGAAACTCGATACAAAACAGGGTGGACTAGTGCAATTAATGCGAAAGCTCGTGCCACGAAGTCACACCGGGATTTTTCTCTACGAACGCACCCAATCCACCCCATTGGACCCTAAACTCATGTTTTGGTGCGTTGCATAGTGTTTGGGTGCATTTGGGATCATTTCATAACTGCATGAAACTCGGTGCAAAACGGGGTGAACTGGTGCAATTAATACAAAAGTTCGTGCCATGAAGTCACATCGGGATTTTTCACAACGAACGCACCCAATCCGCCCCATTGGACCGTAAACTCATGTTTTGGTGCGTTGCATAGTGTTTGGGTGCATTTGGGATCGTTTCGTAACTGCATCAAACTCGATGCAAAACAGGGTGAACTGGTGCAATTAATGTAAAAGTTCGTGCATGAAGTCACGTCGGGATCTTTCTCAACGAACACACCCAATCAACCCCATTGGACCCCGAACTCATGCTTTGGTGCGTTGCATACTGTTTGGGTGCATTTGGGATCATTTCAGTAACTCCATGAAACTCGATGCATTGGGTGAACTTGGTGCAATTAATGCAAAAATATGTGCCACGAAGTCACGCCGGGATTTTTTGCAACGAACGCACCCAATCTGCCACATTGGACCGTAAACTCATATTTTGGTGCGTTGCATAGTATTTGGGTGCATTTGGGATCGTTTCGTAACTGCATGAAACTCGATGCAAAACAGGGTGAACTGGTGCAATTAATGCAAAAGTTCGTGCCACGAAGTCACGTCGGGATTTTTTGCACCGAACGCACCCAATCCACTCCATTGGACCTTAAACTCATGTTTTGGTGCATTGCATAGTGTTTGGGTGCATTTGGGATCGTTTCATAACCGCATGAAACTCGATGCAAAACAGGGTGGACTAGTGCAATTAATGCGAAAGCTCGTGCCACGAAGTCACGCCGGGATTTTTCTCTACGAACACACCCAATCCACCCCATTGGACCCTAAACTCATGTTTTGGTGCAGTTGCATAGTGTTTGGGTGCATTTGGGATCATTTCATAACTGCATGAAACTCGGTGCAAAACGGGGTGAACTGGTGCAATTAATACAAAAGTTCGTGCATGAAGTCACATCGGGATTTTTCACAACGAACGCACCCAATCCGCCCCATTGGACCGTAAACTCATGTTTTGGTGCGTTGCATATGTTTGGGTGCATTTGGGATCGTTTCGTAACTGCATCAAACTCGATGCAAAACAGGGTGAACTGGTGCAATTAAATGTAAAAGTTTGTGCCATGAAGTCACGTCGGGATCTTTCGCAACGAACACACCCAATCAACCCCATTGGACCCCGAACTCATGCTTTGTTGCGTTGCATACTGTTTGGGTGCATTTGGGATCATTTCGTAGCTCCATGAAACTTCGATGCATTGGGTGAACTGGTGCAATTAATGCCAAAAGTTCGTGCCACGAAGTCACGCCGGGATTTTTTGCAACGGAACGCACCCCAATCCGCCACATTTGACCGTAAACTCATATTTGGTAGCGTTACATAGTATTTGGGTGCATTGGGATCATTTCGTAACTACATGAAACTCGATGCAAAACAGGGTGAACTGGTGCAATTAATGCAAAAGTTCGTGCCACGAAGTCACGTCGGGATTTTTTGCACCGAACGCACCCAATCCACTCCATTGGACCTTTAAACTCATGTTTTGGTGCATTGCATAGTGTTTGGGTGCACTTGGGATCGTTTCATAACCGCATGAAACTCGATGCAAAACAGGGTGGACTAGTGCAATTAATGCGAAAGCTCGTGCCACGAAGTCACGCCGGGATTTTTCTCTACGAACACACCCAATCCACCCCATTGGACCCTAAACTCATGTTTTGGTGCGTTGCATAGTGTTTGGGTGCATTTGGGATCATTTCATAACTGCATGAAACTCGGTGCAAAACGGGGTGAACTGGTGCAATTAATACAAAAGTTCGTGCCATGAAGTCACATCAGGGATTTTTCACAACGAACGCACCCAATCCGCCCCATTGGACCGTAAACTCATGTTTTGGTGCGTTGCATAGTATTTGGGTGCATTTGGGATCGTTTCGTAACTTGCATGAAACTCGATGCAAAACAGGGTGAACTGGTGTAATTAATGCAAAAGTTCGTGCCACGAAGTCACGTCGGGATTTTTTGCACCGAACGCACCCAATCCACTCCTTTGGACCTTAAACTCATGTTTGGGTGCATTGCATAGTGTTTGGGTGCATTTGGGATCGTTTCATAACCGCATGAAACTCGATGCAAAACAGGGTGGACTAGTGAAATTAATGCGAAAGCTCGTGCCACGATGTCACTCCATGATTTTTCTCTACGAACACACCCAATCCACCCCCATTGGACCCTAAAACTCATGTTTTGGTGCGTTGCATAGTGTTTGGGTGCATTTGGGATCATTTCATAACTGCATGAAACTCGGTGCAAAACGGGGTGAACTGGTGCAATTAATGCAAAAGTTCGTGCCACGAAGTCACGTCGGGATTTTTCACAACGAACGCAACCAATCGTTTTGGTGCATTGCATAGTGTTTGGGTGCTTTTGGGATCGTTTCATTACCGCATGAAACTCGATGCAAAACAGGGTCGACTAGTGCAATTAATGCGAAAGCTCGTGCCACGAAGTCACGCCGGGATTTTTCTCTACGAACGCACCCAATCCACCCCATTGGACCCTAAACTCATGTTTTGGTGTGTTGCATAGTGTTTGGGTGCATTTGAGGATCATTTCATAACTGCATGAAACTCGGTGCAAAACGGGGTGAACTGGTGCAATTAATACAAAAGTTCGTGCCATGAAGTCACATCGGGATTTTTCACAACGAACGCACCCAATCCGCCCCATTGGACCGTAAACTCATGTTTTGGTGCGTTGCATAGTATTTGGGTGCATTTGGGATCGTTTCGTAACTGCATGAAACTCGATGCAAAACAGGGTGAACTGGTGCAATTAATGCAAAAGTTCGTGCCACGAAGTCACGTCGGGATTTTTTGCACCGAACGCACCCAATCCACTCCTTTGGACCTTAAACTCATGTTTTGGTGCATTGCATAGTGTTTGGGTGCATTTGGGATCGTTTCATAACCGCATGAAACTCGATGCAAAACATGGTGGACTGGTGAAATTAATGCGAAAGCTCGTGCCACGATGTCACTCCATGATTTTTCTCTACGAACACACCCAATCCACCCCCATTGGACCCTAAACTCATGTTTTAATGCGTTGCATAGTGTTTGGGTGCATTTGGGATCATTTCATAACTGCATGAAACTCGGTGCAAAACGGGGTGAACTGGTGCAATTAATGCAAAAGTTCGTGCCACGAAGTCACGTCGGGATTTTTCACAACGAACGCACCCAATCCCCTCCATTGGACCTTAAACTCATGTTTTGGTGCATTGCATAGTGTTTGGGTGCATTTGGGATCGTTTCATAACCGCAAGAAACTCGATGCAAAACAGGGTGGACTAGTGCAATTAATGCGAAAGCTCGTGCCACGAAGTCACGCTGGGATTTTTCTCTACGAACACACCCAATCCACCCCATTGGACCCTAAACTCATGTTTTGGTGCGTTGCATCATGTTTGGGTGCATTTCGGATCATTTCATAACTGCATGAAACTCGGTGCAAAACGGGGTGAACTGGTGCAATTAATACAAAAGTTCGTGCCATGAAGTCACATCGGGATTTTTCACAACGAACGCACCCAATCCGCCCCATTGGACCGTAAACTCATGTTTTGGTGCGTTGCATAGTATTTGGGTGCATTTGGGATCGTTTCGTAACTGCAAGAAACTCGATGCAAAACAGGGTGAACTGGTGCAATTAATGCAAAAGTTTGTGCCACGAAGTCACGTCGGGATTTTTTTGCACCGAACACACCCAATCCACTACATTGGACCTTAAACTCATGTTTTGGTGCATTGCATAGTGTTTGGGTGCATTTGGGATCGTTTCATAACCGCATGAAACTCGATGCAAAACAGGGTGGACTAGTGCAATTAATGCGAAAGCTCGTGCCACGAAGTCACGCCGGGATTTTTCTCTACGAACGCACCCAATCCACCCCATTGGACCCTAAACTCATGTTTTGGTGCGTTGCATAGTGTTTGGGGTGCATTTGGGGTCATTTCATATCTGCATGAAACTCGGTGCAAAACGGGGTGAACTGGTGCAATTAATACAAAAGTTCGTGCCATGAAGTCACATCGGGATTTTTCACAACGAACGCACCCAATCCGCCCCATTGGACCGTAAACTCATGTTTTGGTGCGTTGCATAGTGTTTGGGTGCATTTGGGATCGTTTCGTAACTGCATTAAACTCGATGCAGAACAGGGTGAACTGGTGCAATTAAAGTAAAAGTTCGTGCCATGAAGTCACGTCGGGATCTTTCTCAACGAACACACCCAATCAACCCCATCGGACCCCGAACTCATGCTTTGGTGCGTTGCATACGTTTGGGTGCATTTGGGATCATTCATAACTCCATGAAACTGGATGCATTGGGTGAACTGGTGCAATTAATGCAAAATATGTGCCACGAAGTCACGCCGGATTTTTTGCAACGAACGCACCCAATCCACCCCATGGACCCTAAACTCATATTTTGGTGCGTTGCATAGTGTTTGGGTGCATTTGGGATCATTTCATAACTGCATGAAACTCGGTGCAAAACGGGGTGAACTGGTGCAATTAATACAAAAGTTCGTGCCATGAAGTCACATCGGGATTTTTCACAACGATCGCACCCAATCCGCCCCATTGGACCGTAAACTCATGTTTTGGTGCGTTGCATAGTGTTTGGGTGCATTTGGGATCGTTTCGTAACTGCATCAAACTCTATGCAAAACAGGGTGAACTGGTGCAATTAATGTAAAAGTTCATGCCACGAAGTCACGTCGGGATCTTTCGCAACGAACACACCCAATCAACCCCATTGGACCCCGAACTCATGCTTTGTTGCGTTGCATACTGTTTGGGATCATTTCGTAACTCCATGAAACTCGATGCATTGGGTGAACTGGTGCAATTAATGCAAAAATTTGTACCACGAAGTCACGCCGGGATTTTTTGCAACGAACGCACCCAATCCGCCACATTTGACCGTAAACTCATATTTTGGTGCGTTGCATAGTATTTGGGTGCATTTGGGATCGTTTCGTAACCTCATGAAACTCGATGCAAAACAGGGTGAACTGGTGCAATTAATGCAAAAGTTCGTGCCACGAAGTCAAGTCGGCATTTTTTGCACCGAATGCACCCAATCCACTCCATTAGACCTTAAACTCATGTTTTGGTGCAGTTGCATAGTGTTTGGGTGCATTTGGGATCGTTTCATAACCGCATGAAACTCGATGCAAAACAGGGTGAACTGGTGCAATTAATGCAAAAGTTCGTGCCACGAAGTCACGTCGGGATTTTTTGCACCGAACGCACCCAATCGACTCCATTGGACCTTAAACTCATGTTTTGGTGCATTGCATAGTGTTTGGGTGCATTTGGGATCGTTTCATAACCGCATGAAACTCGATGCAAAACAGGGTGGACTAGTGCAATTAATGCGAAAGCTCGTGCCACGAAGTCACGCCGGGATTTTTTCTCTACGAACGCACCCAATCCACCCCATTGGACCCTAAACTCATGTTTTGGTGCGTTGCATAGTGTTTGGGTGCATTTGGGATCATTCCATAACTGCATGAAACTCGGTGCAAAACGGGGTGAACTGGTGCAATTAATACAAAAGTTCGTGCCATGAAGTCACATCGGGATTTTTCACAACGAACGCACCCAATCCGCCCCATTGGACTGTAAACTCATGTTTTGGTGCGTTGCATAGTGTTTGGGTGCATTTGGGATCGTTTCGTAACTGCATCAAACTCGATGCAAAATTGGGCGAACTGGTGCAATTAATGTAAAAGTTTCGTGCCATGAAGTCACGTCGGGATCTTTCGCAACGAACACACCCAATCAACCCCATTGGACCCCGAACTCATGCTTTGGTGCGTTGCATACTGTTTGGGTGCATTTGGGATCATTTCGTAACTCCATGAAACTCGATGCATTGGGTGAACTGGTGCAATTAATGCAAAAATATGTGCCACGAAGTCACGCCGGGATGTTTTGCAACGAACGCACCCAATCTGCCACATTGGACCGTAAACTCATATTTTGGTGCGTTGCATAGTATTTGGGTGCATTTGGGATCGTTTCGTAACTGCATGAAACTCGATGCAAAACAGGGTGAACTGGTGCAATTAATGCAAAAGTTCGTGCCCACGATGTCACGTCGGGATTTTTTGCACCGAACGCACCCAATCCACTCCATTGGACCTTAAACTCATGTTTTGGTGCATTGCATAGTGTTTGGGTGCATTTGGGATCGTTTCATAACCGCATGAAACTCGATGCAAAACTGGGTGGACACGTCCAATTAATGCGAAAGCTTGTGCCATGATGTCACACCGGGATTTTTCTCTACGAACACACCCAATCCACCCCATTGGACCCTAAACTCATATTTTGGTGCGTTGCATAGTGTTTGGGTGCATTTGGGATCATTTCATAACTGCATGAAACTCGGTGCAAACGGGGTGAACTGGTGCAATTAATACAAAAGTTCGTGCCATGAAGTCACATCGGGATTTTTCACAACGAACGAACCCGATCCACCCCATTTGACCGTAAACTCATGTTTTGGTGCGTTGCATAGTGTTTGGGTGCATTTGGGATCGTTTCGTAACTGCATCAAACTCGATGCAAAATAGGGTGAACTGGTGCAATTAATGTAAAAGTTCGTGCCATGAAGTCACGTCGGGATCTTTTCGCAACGAACACACCCAATCAACCCCATTGGACCCCGAACTCATGCTTTGGTGCGTTGCATAGTGTTTGGGTGCATTTGGGAGCATTTCATAACTGCATGAAACTCGGTTTAAAACGGGGTGAACTGGTGCAATTAATACAAAAGTTCGTGCCATGAAGTCACATCGGGATTTTTTCACAACGAACGCACCCAATCCGCCCCATTGGACCGTAAACTCATGTTTTGGTGCGTTGCATAGTGTTTGGGTGCATTTGGGATCGTTTCGTAACTACATCAAACTCGATGCAAAACAGGGTGAACTGGTGCAATTAATGTAAAAGTTCGTGCCACGAAGTCATGTCGGGATCTTTCGCAACGAACACACCCAATCAACCCCATTGGACCCCGAACTCATGCTTTGGTGCGTTGCATACTGTTTGGGTGCATTTGGGATCATTTCGTAACTCCATGAAACTCGATGCATTGGGTGAACTGGTGCAATTAATGCAAAAATATGTGCCACAAAGTCACGCAGGGATTTTTTGCAACGAACGCACCCAATTTGCCACATTGGACCATAAACTCATATTTTGGTGCGTTGCATAGTATTTGGGTGCATTTGGGATCGTTTCGTAACTGCATGAAACTCGATGCAAAATAGGGTGAACTGGTGCAATTAATGCAAAAGTTCGTGCCACGAAGTCACGTTGGGATTTTTTGCACCGAACGCACCCAATCCACTCCATTGGACCTTAAACTCATGTTTTGGTGCATTGCATAGTGTTTGGGTGCATTTGGGATCGTTTCATAACCGCATGAAACTCGATGCAAAACAGGGTGGACTAGTGCAATTAATGCGAAAGCTTGTGCCACGAAGTCACGCCGGGATTTTTCTCTACGAATGCACCCAATCCACCCCATTGGACCCTAATCTCATGTTTTGGTGCGTTGCATAGTGTTTGGGTGCATTTGGGATCATTCCATAACTGCATGAAACTCGGTGCAAAACGGGGTGAACTGGTGCAATTAATACAAAAGTTCGTGCCATGAAGTCACATCGGGATTTTTCACAACGAACGCACCCAATCCGCCCCATTGGACCGTAAACTCATGTTTTGGTGCGTTGCATAGTGTTTGGGTGCATTTGGGATCGTTTCGTAACTGCATCAAACTCGATGCAAAACAGGGTGAACTGGTGCAATTAATGTAAAAGTTCGTGCCACGAAGTCACGTCGGGATCTTTCTCAACGAACACACCCAATCAACCCCATTGGAACCCGAACTCATGCTTTGTTGCGTTGCATACTGTTTGGGTGCATTTGGGATCATTTCATAACTCCATGAAACTGGATGCATTGGGTGAACTGGTGCAATTAATGCAAAAATATGTGCCACGAAGTCACGCCGGGATTTTTTTGCAACGAACGCACCCAATCCACCCCATTGGACCCGTAAACTCATATTTTGGTGCGTTGCATAGTATTTGGGTGCATTTGGGATCATTTCATAACTGCATGAAACTCGGTGCAAAACAGGGTGAACTGGTGCAATTAATACAAAAGTTCGTGCCATGAAGTCACATCGGGATTTTTTGCACAACGATCGCACCCAATCCACTCCCATTGGACCTTAAACTCATGTTTTGGTGCATTGCATAGTGTTTGGGTGCATTTGGGATCGTTTCATAACCGCATGAAACTCGATGCAAAACAGGGTGGACTAGTGCAATTAATGCGAAAGCTCGTGCCACGAAGTCACGCTGGGATTTTTCTCTACGAACACACCCAATCCACCCCATTGGACCCTAAACTCATGTTTTGGTGCGTTATATCATGTTTGGGTGCATTTCGGATCATTTCATAACTGCATGAAACTCGGTGCAAAACGGGGTGAACTGGTGCAATTAATACAAAAGTTCGTGCCATGAAGTCACATCGGGATTTTTCACAACGAACGCACCCAATCCGCCCCATTGGACCGTAAACTCATGTTTTGGTGCGTTGCATAGTATTTGGGTGCATTTGGGATCGTTTCGTAACTGCAAGAAACTCGATGCAAAACAGGGTGAACTGGTGCAATTAATGCAAAAGTTCGTGCCACGAAGTCACGTCGGTATTTTTTTGCACCAAACACACCCAATCCACTACATTGGACCTTAAACTCATGTTTTGGTGCATTGCATAGTGTTTGGGTGCATTTGGGATCGTTTCATAATCGCATGAAACTCGATGCAAAACAGGGTGGACTAGTGCAATTAATGCGAAAGCTCGTGCCACGAAGTCACGCCGGGATTTTTCTCTACGAACGCACCCAATCCACCCCATTGGACCCTAAACTCATGTTTTGGTGCGTTGCATAGTGTTTGGGTGCATTTGGGATCGTTTCGTAACTGCATTAAACTCGATGCAAAACAGGGTGAACTGGTGCAATTAATGTAAAAGTTCGTGCCATGAAGTCACGTCGGGATCTTTCTCAACGAACACACCCAATCAACCCCATCGGACCCCGAACTCATGCTTTGGTGCGTTGCATACCGTTTGGGTGCATTTGGGATCATTTCATAACTCCATGAAACTGGATGCATTGGGTGAACTGGTGCAATTAATGCAAAAATATGTGCCACGAAGTCACGCCGGGATTTTTTGCAACGAACGCACCCAATCCACCCCATTGGACCCTAAACTCATATTTTGGTGCGTTGCATAGTGTTTGGGTGCATTTGGGATCATTTCATAACTGCATGAAACTCGGTGCAAAACGGGGTGAACTGGTGCAATTAATACAAAAGTTCGTGCCATGAAGTCACATTGGGATTTTTCACAACGATCGCACCCAATCCGCCCCATTGGACCGTAAACTCATGTTTTGGTGCGTTGCATAGTGTTTGGGTGCATTTGGGATCGTTTCGGAACTGCATCAAACTCTATGCAAAACAGGGTGAACTGGTGCAATTAATGTAAAAGTTCGTGCCACGAAGTCACGTCGGGATCTTTCGCAACGAACACACCCAATCAACCCCATTGGACCCCGAACTCATGCTTTGTTGCGTTGCATACTGTTTGGGATCATTTCGTAACTCCATGAAACTCGATGCATTGGGTGAACTGGTGCAATTAATGCAAAAATTTGTACCACGAAGTCACGCCGGGATTTTTTGCAACGAACGCACCCAATCCGCCACATTTGACCGTAAACTCATATTTTGGTGCGTTGCATAGTATTTGGGTGCATTTGGGATCGTTTCGTAACCTCATGAAACTCGATGCAAAACAGGGTGAACTGGTGCAATTAATGCAAAAGTTCGTGCCACGAAGTCAAGTCGGCATTTTTTGCACCGAATGTACCCAATCCACTCCATTAGACCTTAAACTCATGTTTTGGTGCATTGCATAGTGTTTGGGTGCATTTGGGATCGTTTCATAACCGCATGAAACTCGATGCAAAACAGGGTGAACTGGTTGCAATTAATGCAAAAGTTCGTGCCACGAAGTCACGTCGGGATTTTTTGCACCGAACGCACCCAATCGACTCCATTGGACCTTAAACTCATGTTTTGGTGCATTGGATAGTGTTTGGGTGCATTTGGGATCGTTTCATAACCGCATGAAACTCGATGCAAAACTGGGTGGACTCGTGCAATTAATGCGAAAGCTCGTGCCATGATGTGACGCCGGGATTTTTCTCTACGAACACACCCAATCCACCCCATTGGACCCTAAACTCATATTTTGGTGTGTTGCATAGTGTTTGGGTGCATTTGGGATCATTTCATAACTGCATGAAACTCGGTGCAAAACGGGGTGAACTGGTGCAATTAATACAAAAGTTCGTGCCATGAAGTCACATCGGGATTTTTCACAACGAACGCACCCAATCCGCCCCATTGGACCGTAAACTCATGTTTTGGTGCGTTGCATAGTGTTTGGGTGCATTTGGGATCGTTTCGTAACTGCATGAAACTCGATGCAAAACAGGGTGCACTGGTGCGATTAATGCAAAAGTTCGTGCCACGAAGTCACGTCGGGATTTTTTGAACCGAACGCACCCAATCCACTCCTTTGGTCTTTAAACTCATGTTTTGGAGCATTGCATAGTGTTTGGGTGCATTTGGGATCGTTTCATAACCGCATGAAACTCGATGCAAAACAGGGTGGACTAGTGCAATTAATGCGAAAGCTCGTGCCACGAAGTCACACCGGGATTTTTCTCTACGAACACACCCAATCCACCCCCATTGGACCCTAAACTCATGTTTTGGTACGTTGCAAAGTATTTGGGTGCATTTGGGATCGTTTCATAACTGCATGAAACTCGATGCAAAACAGGGTGAACTGGTGCAATTAATGTAAAAGTTTGTGCCACGAAGTCAAGTCGGGATCTTTCACAACGAACACACCTAATCAACCCCATTGGACCCCGAACTCCTGCTTTGGTGCGTTGCATACTGTTTGGGAGCATTTGGGATCATTTCGTAACTCCATGAACCTCGATGCATTGGGTGAACTGGTGCAATTAATGCAAAAATATGTGACACGAAGTCACGTCTTGATTTTTTGCAACGAACGCACCCAATCTGCCATATTGGACCGTAAACTCATATTTTTGTGTGTTGCATAGTATTTGGGTGCATTTGGGATCATTTCGTAACTGCATGAAACTCGATGCAAAACAGGGTGAACTGGTGCAATTAATGCAAATGTTCGTGCCGCGATGTCACGTCGGGATTTTTTGCATCGAACGCACCCAATCCACTCCATTGGACCTTAAACTCATGTTTTGGTGCATTGCATAGTGTTTGGGTGCATTTGGGATCGTTTCATAACCGCATGAAACTCGATGCAAAATAGGGTGGACTAGTGCAATTAATGCGAAAGCTTGTGCCACGAAGTCACGCCGGGATTTTTCTCTACGAACGCACCCAATCCACCCCATTGGACCCTAAACTCATGTTTTGGTGCGTTGCATAGTGTTTGGGTGCATTTGGGATCATTCCATAACTGCATGAAACTCGGTGCAAAACGGGGTGAACTGGTGCAATTAATACAAAAGTTCGTGCCATGAAGTCACATCGGGATTTTTCACAACGAACACACCCAATCCGCCCCATTGGACCGTAAACTCATGTTTTGGTGCGTTGCATAGTGTTTGGGTGCATTTGGGATCGTTTCGTAACTCCATGAAACTCGATTAAAAATACGGTGAACTGGTGCAATTAATGCAAAAGTTCGTGCCACGAAGTCACGTCGGGAATTTTTGCACCGAACGCACCCAATCCACTCCATTGAACCTTAAACTCATGTCTTGGTGCATTGCATAGTGTTTGGGTGCATTTGGGATCGTTTTCATAACCGCATGAAACTCGATGCAATACAGGGTGGACTAGTGCAATTAATGCGAAAGCTCGTGCCACGAAGTCACGCCGGGATTTTTCTCTACGAACACACCCAATCCACCCCATTGGACCGTAAACTC